>NW_027195720.1:0-142093 GCF_038502225.1 Cherax quadricarinatus
GGTTGGTCTGAAGCCGTACTAGCTCTCATCACTTCTTGCTCCGTACTAATAGGTAATGTAAAAGGTCCCATTCTTCCTTCTGAGGTTGACCTTTCATCACCAAAGATGGACATAGGTGTTTCAGATCCTCTTCCTGTAGAGTCAGAAGCCCCTCGAAAGTTCAGATGAGACAATGTCTCGTGAGATTCATGTGGGATTAAAAACCAGTGATGCTACTCTCGAAAGCGAGGTAGTAGGATCACCGGTTCACTTGTTAGATGAAAGTGAAGATATCACCTCCGATACTATAAATGTCTTGACTAGGGCTCAGACCAAAGCCCAGGCTTCTCCTACTGTCCATCCTTTGGTTTTCTCTGGCTTTAAGCCTTTAGATATATCGAAGGACTCCTTTGTCAATTTACAACGTAATTGCCCTTCTCTTCAGAATTGCCATAATGCCGCTAAACAAAATCGAGTTATCCAATGGAAAACTTTTCATATAAATTTGAATATATAAAAGGTATCTTGTATAAGTCGGTATTCAAATTAAATTCAGATGAGATAGACTATTCCATCTTAGTTGTTCCAAGTCAATGCAGAGAGACTGTTCTTAAAATGGCTCATGACCTGCCAATGGCCTGACATTTCCAGCATCGTAAAACCTTAAATAAAATTAGAGAAACCTATTTTTGGTAAAAAATGTCCTCAGATGTCACTACCTATTGTAGATCGTATAAAGTTTGCCAACTGTCATCCTCCCGAGGTACCAGGTGAGTACCTATGGTCAAAATGCCAGTCTTTATGGTACCTTTTGAAAGAGTAGCTATTGACATCGTTGGTCCTTTATCTCCACTTTCATCTGGGGGACATATCGATTCTAAAGTCCATTTTAAGGAAACTTTGCTCCCTTAAACCTAAGGAGTGGCATCGTTACCTACCCTGTGCTTTGTTTGCCATGAGGGAAGTTCCCAGTGACTCTTTGGGGTTTTCACCTTTTGAACTTCTCTATGGTAGACAGGCCAGAGGTCCACTGTCCATCCTCCATGACTTATGGACTTACCAGTTTCTCCTTGACCTTAGATCCAAACTTGAGGAGACCTCTTACATAGTTTCGAAAAACTCAAGCTTGTCAATGGACCAGTACAAAACCTATTTTGATTCCAAAAGTCAGAGGAGAAGTTTTAAAGTAGGGGATGAAGTTCTTGTACTTTTGCCATCAAGTCAAATAAATTATTATTAGCATGGAAAGGTCCATATAAAGTATTAAAAATTTGTGGGAAAGTTGGCTACCTCATGGAACTCAAGGGGAAACCTCAGCTTTATCATATCAACATCCTTAAGAAATATTACCAAAGAAATTCGGTTAACTGCCTGAATAACTAACTTAGTTTTTCCACACGAACTTGATAAGACAACTGAAGAATGTAAGGTGTGCGTAATTGACACCTCTAACTTAGACTATGATGAAGAACTACATGACTTGGTGACTCTTGACCACTCGGGCGCAACCAACATTAATATTAATTAATCTTTGGATGACCATAAGAGACATGAACTACTTCAATGTGTGAGTAACTTTTCAGACGTCTTTACTGATATTCCAGGTGTTACCTCCACGGTAGTCCATAAGACTGACTTAGTGACAGACAATCCTATAAAACGAAAATTATACCCAGTTCCAGTTCACCTTAGGGATGCATTTGACCGAGAGGTAGACAAATTATTAAAACTAAAGATCATTGAACCTTCAGTGTCTGCATATTGCTCACCAGTAGTCATGGTTAAGAAGGAGGATAATTCATATAGACTTGCTATTGACTTCAGAGGCCTTAATGCTATAACTCGGTGGGATGCTGAGCCTATGCCCTTAATAGATAGCGATCTACACAAATTTTATGACTCTTCCTTCTTTTCAGAGATTGATATTGCGCAGGCATATCATCAAGTAATGTTAGATCCTTCTTCTAAGCAGTACACCGCTTTTCCTACCCACCAAGGACTGATGCAGTATAGAACTATGCCTTTCGGTTTGGTAACTGCCTGTGCTACCTACGTGAGACAGATGAGAAAGGTCTTGGGTAATATGCCAAATGTTTCAGTTTATTTTGATAACATTTACGTAATGACATCCACGTGGGGCAAGCATATCCAAACATTAACATCAGTTTTGCGTAGGTTACGCTCACATGGCCTCTCTGCCAAGCCGAAGAAATGCTTCCTTGGGTATAACAAGATTAGATATCTTGGACCGATACTTTCTAATAACTCTCTGCAGCCTCTCCCCCGTAAGATCAAAGCTTTATTAGAATTTAAATTCCCCAAAACCAAGAAGCTCAGGCGTAGCTTTCTTGGTTCTGTAAATTTTTATGCACGGTTTATCCCGAACCTTACTGATCTTACAGGCATCTTATCCAACTTCCTTAAAAAGTCTGTGAAGGAACCTCTTGAACTTTTCGACGTAGCTCGGGAAAAGTTTAATGAGATTAAAAGTATCTTTTCGAAAGATCCTATACTTAAAATTACAGATATTAACAAAACATTTTGTTTAAGAACTGATGCCTCCAATACTGGCTTAGGTGCGGGGTTACTAAAATACCATGATGGTACTCCCTTCCCTGTATGCTTCCTAAGCCAGAAACTCCTTCCCACAGAAACGAGATACTCCACCATAGGAAAGGAATATTTGGCCCTTGTGTGTGGTATATCCAAACTTAAATTTTATTTGCTGGGAAAAGAATTCATTTTAGAAATGGACCACAAACCTTTGATATACCTAGAAACTTTTAAGGGAACCAACAGTCGCCTCTTGAGGTGGACATTGGCACTCCAGGCTTTTAAGTTCCTTATTGTGTATATTAATGCTTCATCCAATTATTTTTCTGACTGGTTAAGTCGTGACAGTCAGTAGAAGATCTGTTGCCTTACGCAACTTCCACATGTTAGAACTTTTTCCTCGCCTATTCTTCTTATACTCCTTGACTATAAGTCTTGGTATGGGGGAGTGTGAGGGAAAAGTTCGATAGATAGGAGTAGCGAGGGAGTATATAGTAGCAATAGTTTCATTGCCAGCTACTTAAGATAGGGTAAATCCAGCTCCGGCTATTCCCCCCTTTTTTCCCCTCCCCGAAAGTGATAGTTTGATTGTCGGCTGCTTGTTAAGGTAGGGTCAGTCTAGCTCCCCCTATCCCTTCCCCTCCCTGTTCCCCCTCCCCCCGAAAGGTGACGTGTGGGGCTCCGGTCAGACAGTAAATCACTCGACTCACAGCTGCCAACACTACTGTAAGTACATGCCTGATCATATTTTAGTGGACTTATTGGTTGAAAGCTTCACTTTTGACCAATAATTAACTCAGTCCTTTCAGTCTTGATAGGTTAAATGTCTTAATAATCACCACATCTTTTAGGTATTGTACTTATCATGGAGAGTGATTTCTTAAGCAGTGGGTAATCTCTCTCTTTCCAGCTTGAAATGACAGAGGGGGTCACCTGCCAATCAACGAGTAGAATTGAAGGAGACGGACTAACGTTCTGAGACATCCCAAATTCTGATCCACTTACCTGTTTGTGTATGCAAGTAGCAGGATTTAACCCCTCATCATTACAGTGGTAAAGAACCTGCTTTCCTGTCATCTGGACGGATTATTGACGGCTATAAAATCTGTGAAGAACGAGCCGGTGGGTTGTCACCAACACCTGCGACCCCCCCATCATCGGCAACGGCTACGATTTCAACAACACGCAGTGTCACCAACACCAGACACCCAAGTTTTATATATATTAGCGTTGAATTCAGTTAATATTTATATTTTTCATTTTTCATTTTCTTTAATGTAGGATTAATATTTCAGATTTAAGTGTTTTATATTTTATATTTTCTAAATAATAAATTGTTTATGTTCATCAGTTTTTGTTTTTTTCTATTCATTAATTTTCCTGAGGAGGAGCCAGCCTTGGTAATACTGTCTGAAGTTGTTACAGGGCTGAATAAGCCTTCACACCCAGTGTCCACTACCACCTCTCAATAATCATCAACAACCTGCCAGACTGCAAATACTCTAGACATCCAGCGGCCTCTCCACACAATCACAGTAGAAACAACTGAACAAGAATTTTCTGGCGAATTCGCCGACAGAGCAGATAGCGACGACTCCAGCACACCTTCTTGGAAAAACCTTACTTTCTACACCTCTCCCTCGAATACTGACACCGTGATCTGCTCTGAACTCTTCAAAAGCCTCGGTGATGGAACAGTCAAGTATGCCTGCGAATCACCTCTTCACACTCGCACAAGTTTTTGAGTTCATCAAGCCTCTTCGTTTCACTTTTTCCAACAAGACAACACTTTACCACCTGTCCAGGAGCAGCTTCAAGAAGTTTACAAATGGCTCCACTGCAAACCTGCCTCCTCAACTACTAAAATAAACTCCCATATGTCTGCTACCCTCTGATGGTCCTGCCTGCCTTCCCTCTCCTGCGACCTGGAAACGCAAGACCTCACCAACCACGAGACTGTTACATACACAGCTTGCTCTCTTCCCGTTTTTTCTCCAAGTCTGTCCCACGATCGCCTTAGCTGCTGGGTTAAGCCCTGGTTCTATTACTACGACTAAGAACACTCCTCTCCAGCGCTATTCTTCGTCTGTCCCGTCTTCCCCGCTCATCCCATTCGGATCTTACCTGTACTTGTTCGTTCGTTCGCCTTTGATCCAGATTCTCCACCACGACGATGCTGTGAACACTAACTCCAAGACACATATGCAACATCTGGGTATCTTTATTGTAGACGTTTTGCCATCCAGTGGCTTTATCAATACAAATTCTAGGACATAACTCCAACTCCAAGGTTAAGGGACTGATTACCTCATTTTCTGTATATAGTTCTACTGTCTTCAAGTTATGTCCTGGAATTTGTATTGATAAAGCCACTGGATGGCGAAACGTCTACAATAAAGATACACAGATGTTTAAAGTAAAAGGGCACAAGTGCAACTAATGTGATATTTTATTGTGGCAACATATCGCTCTCCAGAAGCTTTGTCAAGCCGAAACGTTGCCACAATAAAATGTCACATTAGTTGGACTTGTGTCCTTTTACTTTACATATTGTCGGTAATTATACCAACATTATTACATACCCAGATGTTGTATATGTGTCTTAGTTTCATCTTGTCAGAATTGTATACCATTCTTGTACACACACTAACTCCAAGGCTGAGGGACTGATTACCTCATCTTTTGTATATAGTTCTATTGTCTTCTAATAATGTCCTAGAATGTATATTGATAAAGCCACTTGATGGTGAAACGTCTACAATAAGGATATCCAGATGTTGCACATGTATCTTAACTTTCACAATGTTAAAATCCCTTACTATCACTACGTTATTGAGTCTAGAAGCCCTAACAATTTCATCCCCAAGAAGTCTCCCTCTATCATGATCCAAGCCTGGATCACGATCAGTTCACTTTAGATAAAATCAAGGTTCTGAAGCTCGGAAGTGTCCATAACCGTAGCACTTATAAGTTGATAAATTAGACACATGTGCAACTCTTGGGTATATTTATTGAGGAAACGTTTAGCCACACAGTGGCTTCATCAGTCAATACAAAGGAGAATCGTGAAGAACAGGAGGAGAATGAGATAATCAGTCCCTCAACCTGGAGTCGATGTGTTCAGTCCATCAATCTTGATTGATGGACTGAACACATCGACTCCAGGTTGAGGGACTGATTACCTCATTCTCCTCCTCTCCTTACGCCTTCCTCTTTGTATTGGACTGATGAAGCCACTGTGTGGCGAAACGTTTCCTGAATAAAGATTCCCATATGCTGCATAAGTGTCTCAATCTTCAACATCTGGGTATCTTTATTGTAGACGTTTCGCCATCCAATAGCTTTATCAATACAAATTTCAGGACATAACTTGACAGTAGAACTATGTACAGAAGATGAGGTAATCAGTCCCTCAACGACTACGGTGCTCTTCGCACCTACGCCATGGTTGAGGGACTGATTACCTCATCTGTACATAGTTCTACTGTCTTCAAGTTATGTCCTGTAATTTGTATTGATAAAGCCACTGGATGGCAAAACGTCTACAATAAAGATACCCAGATGTTGCACATGTGTCTTAATTTCATCTTGTCGGTATTGTATACCATTCTTATACTACTTGGTCTTCGCTTGCCTAACCCTTGGGCGCGACCTACTTCCAGTAATTAACTTAGTGGGCCTGATGATGACAAATTATACAATATCACTGTCACTACCGAATTGGTTATCAAACAGTTAGACCGGATAAAAAAAATAAATCCCCGGGCCCTGATGAACTTTTTCAAGGGTTCTTAAAGAGTGTATAATGGAACTTTGTGAACCATTGACTAATATTTTTAATATTTCTCTTCAAACAGGTGTAGTATCTGATGTGTGGAAGATGGCTAATGTAATTCCTATTTTTTAAAGCAAGTCGTTACCGTCAAATTACCGCCCAATAAGCCTAACCTCAATTGTAGGCAAATTATTAGTCAGTTATAGCTGATAATATAAGAAGCCATCTCGATAAGCTTAGGTTGATTAATGATATTCAGCATGGATTCACGAGGGGCCATTCCTGCCTAACTAATTTATTAACCTTCTTCCGTAAAGTTTTTGATGCCGTTGATCACGATAAAGAATTCGATATTGTTTATTTAGATTTCAGTGAGGCTTTTGATAGAGTACCGCTCCAGTGACTTAAAAATAGTGGCAATTCATGGCATTGGGGGAAAAGTGCTGTCATGGACCGAGTCATGGCTCACTAATAGGAAGCAGAGAGTATGCTTAAATGAGGTTAAATCCGAGTGGGGATCTGTAACAAGTGGCGTACCACAGGGATCAGTCTTAGGTCTGTTGTTGTTTATAATGTATATCAATGACCTTGGTGATGTGTACTTAGCTCAGTGGTGACGTGTACTTAGCTCTGTGAAGTTCTGTCCAGTGTGTTCTCCGTGAATCTGCACAACATGTCCTCTCTTGAGCAACTGTACCAGCAGCTGAAAGAGGAGCTTAGGGTTGCTCAGCTTGAGATACGGTGACTGACGGAGGAAAACAAGAGGTTGCGAAGTAATCCTCCTGTTGTTAGTCCTCAGGTCAAGAGAGAAACCTGGTCAGTGGCCAGCCAACATGGAACAAAGGTGAAAATCAAGAAGTCTGTTGGAGTGGCGGAAACAACGAAGATCCAGAAGATTGCTGTGGAGAGTTCAAACCCATTTTCGGTGTTACCAGACGAATGTGGGTTGTCTACTGGGAACGTCACAACGAACACCAAGTAAGCATTGGCAGGCGTGAGTGAGAGATCCCTTGATACCCCACTGAAGACCATCAACAACGTCACAACGAACTCCACAAATGAAGGTAAGAACATTGTTTAAGTTGGGGACAGTCAGGTTAAGTTTATGGATAGAGCCTTTTGTCTTAGGGACTGGAAGAGGAGGCACAGGGTATGTTTTCCTGGGGCTGAGATGGGGGATATTGTTATCCATCTGGATGACATGAAAGGTAATGGGAGCAATCCTATTATCTGTCTCAGTGCTGGAGGCAATGATGTTGGCAGACGTACGAGTGAGCACCTGATTAGTATGTATAGGTCAGCAATAGAGATAATTAGGAAGAAGGGTGGGAACCCTGTCATATGTGGTACTTTGCCAAGGCAAAAAGTTAGAAATGAATGGTTGTCCAGGGCAATTGGAGTCAATTGCTGGCTGGACAAATACTGCAACAAAAATGCGGTAACATTCATTGACAACTGGGACCTCTATGACAGAAATGGCATGTATGCCAGGGATATGGTTCACTTATCTAGGTCTGGGGTGAGGGCACTGCCAACGACAGTGGAGGGAGCTGTTAGGGCTTAAACTAGGAATAGATAGTGGTATGGGTTTTCGCGAGAATACAGTGAAGTCCCAGTGGGGAACTAGTAATAGGCAGAATGAGGTGGATATTGGAAAGCCAAAGGCTCTAGTCGACAAGGTTTAGTGAGAAAATAGATATGAGCAGGAAGGGAAAAGAGAAAGGAGGGTCTTTAAAATTATATTATGCTAATAGCCGTAGTGCTAGGAATAAGATGGATGAGTTGAGATTAGTTACTAGTGCAGGTAACATTGATGTATTTGCTATCACTGATATATGGTTTAATTCCAAAAGTCGGGACATGCCTTCGGAATGCCACATTCAGGGTTTTAAATTATTCCAAGTTAATAGAAATATCGGTATGGGAGGTGGGGGTGGCACTGTATGTCCGAGATCACTTGAACTGTTGCATAAAACCGGGTGTTAAGTCTGAGGTAACACATACAGAGTGTCTGGATAGAATTTTCAGAGGGGCATAAAAAATTGATTCAAGGAGTGATATACCGTCCCCCAAACTTAGATAGGGACCAAGAGAAATTACTGTGGGAGGAAATTGTTAAGGCCACAAGGCACGATAATGTAATAATTCTAGGGGACTAACTTTAGTCACATTGAATGGAATTTCTTGTCTGGGAATTTAGAATCAAATGATTTCATAGAAGTAGTTCAGGAATGTTTTTTGAAGCAGTTTGTGACAGAACCTACAAGGGGAAATAACATACTTGATTTGGTTCTGGCGAGCAAGGAAACCCATGTTAATAATTTAGAAATTAATGAACTCGGCACAAGCGATCACAAATCAATTACCTTTAGCATAGAATGGAAGTATGATAGTAGGGACAACTCAGTTACAGTTTCAGATTTTCGCTTAGCAGATTACAATGGGCTTAGAGAACACTTATCTGTTGACTAGGGTAACGAAGAGAGCTATCAATATTACAGTTTTCTGCACACCATACATGCTGCTCAAAGAACGTTTATCCCATATTAAGAAATTAGATCAAATAGAAATGTCCCAAAATGGATGAATAATAGGCTGAAATATCTACTAGGGCATAAGAAAGGAATTTATAGGTGTATCAAAAGGGGATAAGAACATAACATAAGAAAGGAGAATCACTGCAGCAGGCCTGTTGGCCCATAATCGGCAGGTCCTTCACAATTCATCCCACTAACAAAACATTTGCCCAACCCAATTTTCAATGCTCCCCAAAAAATAAGGTCTGATAATTCTATCCACTCATTTACAAGTCCCACTCAAATCCAACCCCTCCCACTCATATATTTATCCAACCTAAATTTGAAGCTACCTAAAGTCGTAGCCTCAATAACACAACTAGGGAGACTGTTCCACTCATCAACTACCCTGATGAGAGTAAGACACATGTGCAACATCTGGGTATCTTTATTGTAGACGTTTCGCCATCCAGTGGCTTTATCAATACAAATTCTAGGACATAACTTGAAGACAGTAGAACTATGTACAGAAGATGAGGTAATCAGTCCCTCAACCTAGGAGTAGGTGCGAACAGCACCATAGTCGTGGAGAATCTCCACGACTATGGTGCTGTTCGCACCTACTCCTAGGTTGAGGGACTGATTACCTCATCTTCTGTACATAGTTCTACTGTCTTCAAGTTATGTCCTAGAATTTGTATTGATAAAGCCACTGGATGGCGAAACGTCTACAATAAAGATACCCAGATGTTGCACATGTGTCTTACTCTCATCTTGTCGGTATTATATACCATTTCGTACACATCAACTACCCTATTTCCAAACCACTACTTTCCTATGTCCTTTCTAAATCTAAACTTTACTAATTTAAATCCATTACTGCAGGTTCTTGGAGAGATTCTCTCAAGACCTTATTAAGCACCACCAACCCAACAACACAGGAGTCACATGATTTCATTGTCTACCCGTCCTCATCCCAAAATGACATTCCTCAGGTCACCATGCGTCACTCACACCTCACTCTACGCCTATATATATATATAGTCTTTCTACCTCTGCACACGTACAGCATTCGAGTGTACGAGGACGAGAGAGGACACACGCTTCAACCATTCACTTCAATGAGGGGTTTTCAAGAAGACAATACCTGATTGGTTGATTTCTGGACATTCTTCATCTTGGCTCCACGATTCTGTGCGTCGCCGGCTGCCTGCCCTAGGGCAGACCGTTGGCCTCTGCACTCCTGCAGCTGGGTGAAGTCTTCCCACCTCATCCTGTTATCATATCACCTCTACCATCTCCACGATGTCACATCGTGTGAAAATTAAGCCCAAGTCTGCTGTCGATGACGCCACGAAGCTTGAGCTTGCAGCTTCTCTCAACACTTGTCTTCACGCAAAGTTCTCCAAGATTACGTCACTGAAAGGAGCTTTCATCGTCACTTTTCTCGATGATGCTGAAGCTGACAAAGTGCTTACACCTACTGCCATGAAGACCTTAGAAGACCGCGGCTTTACCATCTCTACGTCACCATACATGCTTGCAAAACGTTCAGTGTTTATGAAAAGTCTTGACAGGCTGATCACGAACATGTCCATCCATGAAATTAAGTCATCACTTGAAGACCTCAACACCTTGGCCAAGATTGACTCTGTTGTGAAGATCCCCAACGCTTCCTCAATGCTCAAGGTCACATTCCTGGACGTTACCATGGCGACAAGAGCACTGTCTGATGGCCTGGCCATTTCTTGCTACTACATCAACCCTCGACAGATTGAACCTGAACGCTTCAAGTACATAACACCTTGCTGGACATGTTACTCGTACAGTCACTCTACTGCCGACTGCCATGTGAAGAATAAGAAGATATATTCCACCTGTGGGTCTGCAGGACGCTATTTTCATTCTTGCACTTCCACTGCTGCTCCCACTTCCATCAACTGTAAGTGTGATCACCATACTCTTGCAGCCAAATGTCCAGTGCGTAAGGATATCCTCTCTTAGAAACTAAAGGAAGAAACAAAGAAGTCATCTGGAACCTCTCCTACATACGCTGCAATTGCCAAGATTCAATCTACAACATGCAAGATTCTACAAGCCACTCAACAGTCGTCTCCACCACCTCTCACTACCCAACCTCCACCTAATGATATCTCTACCAAATTCTATAACTGCATGATGCTTGCTTACATGCAAAATGCTGCAAAACCTAGCTCTTTCAACACGACTATTAATGAACTTCTTGCACTTAACCTTGCTGAATGGGAATCTAATTCCTTACTTCCTTTCCTTGATGTCCAGGTCCACTGCTCAGATACAGGTTTTTCCTTTTCCGTTTACCGTAAACCTATGCACAGTAGCATGTACATTCACTACTTTTCCTATCATGCTTTCCCTGTCAAGAAAAGTGTTCTTATCTCCCTCTTTCTCCGTGCCCTCCGCATCTGTGATCCTCAGTTCCTTCCAGCAGAAATTTCCACTCTTTATAATTCGTTCTCCCGTCTTGGCTACCCTTCCCATTTCATAGACTCTGCCCTCTCACGTGCTAAACGCAATTTCTTCTCTCCCAAACTCTCTACTCATGGGAACTCTTCTATCCTCTGCCTTCCCTACATTTCCGGTCTTTCTAATCTCAACAATTCTCTCCGTCCCTTAGACATCAAGCTTACCTTCCGCCAGACTAACACTCTTCGCACTAATCTCGTTCATACCTCTCCTCCCTCTACAGATGTTCCTGGTGTCTACTCTATTTCTTGCTCCTCCTGTCCTCTTCAATACTTCGGAGAAACTGGTCGATCTCTTTCTGACAGACTTAGGGAGCACAAAAATAGTGTTAGGCTTGCCGACACTAACAATGCTCTTTTCTGTCACGTCAGAGATCATAGCCATCCTATTGACTGGTCTTCTGCTAAAACTGTCTTCCCTACTTCCAACTCGAACAGTCGCCGTCTAGTTGAATCCTCTCTAATACACAACTTTTCTTGTATGAACCTTTGCCCTGGCTTCGTCTCTGTAGATGCCTTCCTCTCCCACTACATTGTAAAATGCTCCAAACTTCAGAACACCCGTGACTTAACCTGAATCCTCATTTTTTCTTTCTTTTTCTTCTTCCTCTTCCCCTTTCCTCTTTCCTTTTCTCCTCTGGGTTGTCTTTCTCTCTCCTGTCTCATGTTTCTGTTCCTTCTTCATTTATTTTATTTCACCACTTCCCCTTTCACGCACCTCGGTGCGCTTGCTCTCCCTCTGTGGGTTTCTAGCTCTCTTGCAGTGCTCTCCTTCCTTTGTATTTGACTGGCTCGTCCTCCTTATTTCCCACTTCTACCACTACCACTGCTACTACTTCTTCTTCTACTTCTACTACAACTACTGATGAAATTAAGACACATGTGCGGCGTCTGGTTGTCTTTGTTGTGGACGTTTCGCCATCCAGTGGCTGGCTGGATGGCGAAACGTCTACGATGGGGATGCCCGGGTGTTGTGCATGTGTCTTAATTTCATCTTGTCGGTATTATATACAATTATTGTACTACTACTACTACTACTACTACCTCCACCTCTTCCTGCCTATATATAGCCGTCCTGCTCCACCTCTGTTAGTGTGACTTTGTCAATGGTCCAAGTCGGACCGAAACGTCGTCGTAAGCTTCTCTCTTTTATGTGCGGGTTATATGTGTATCCAAGACAGCACCACGCCTCCTATTCGTCGATTGGCTCGTCGTGGGGCACAAATATCATTCCTTCGCCTCCACTCACCACTACACAAATGGACCAATCAGAAGCCACGATTCCACCACAGTCTTCTATACACTCTGTAGCGGAGACATCAACATTGAATGAATCTTCAATGCTGCAACCACCAACAAAAACCTCACAAGTCATCACCCGACGTATTAATACAGAAGACCAACACCGAGATCAATATCTGCACTAGAAAGACATAACTTTTTATACGACTCCTGACCAAGAACCCACCATGAATGTCGACACTTTGTACGAGAAATTACACGGCAGAACAGTCAAGTTTACAAATCGTAAAGGAACCCATTGCTCCTTCACAACACTCAAGATGACCTTAGACCAGTTACAAGCCGACCCAGTATTTCGACCAAAGATTTCAAAACTACTCATCGTTTCCTCCCAACAACTGCACAACATAAGGAATGCCTCTAACACTGAAGAAATTATGTAACTCCTGACTCACACTTTAACGACACCTGACCAATCAAGAAGCTAGCCTCCCTTGACCACGCCTCCAGCTTCTGCCAGCCGCGAATCAACATCAAGAATGCAAGACGCAGATAGCTTGCCAGCCGGATGACTGAGTGTTCTCCTGTTTTTTGTGTTGCTGTTTCCATCTGCTTCCAAGGCTTAGCTGTTAGGTCTAGTCCTGACTCTTCTCTCCGAGTAAAGACATTCCTCCCACCGACTATTCTTCAAGCTGTCCCCGCTTGCCCCTAGCCCCTAGTGGGTCCTTACCTGTGAGTCCTCTGTTCTGTTCTGCATGTTAGATGTATGCAGGAACAACCACAGGGTACAGATCAGACTCAGACGGACTCAGTTCGCACACTCAGTTCATGGGGTTCACTACCTTATCCCAAGATAAGCACATGGCTTCTGCCGAAAAGAGGAGGCCACGATGCTCCATGAACACGACGGAGGACTCGGATTCGGAAATGTGGGACGCAATTATATCGAAGAAGTTGCGAGACCACTCAGTGTCATCAGAGGAAGAGGAAGATCCTGCTCACATTGTAGCAGATCTGACAGTTCCAACCATGGAGCCAGCGAGTATGGAAACAGGGGAGGAAATAAACACCCCGCCCCCCGAAAAACCAAGTAGGATGGATCCCTGTGGACAAGAAGAAGCGCCGTCCGTCCAAGGAGCAGGCAAACTAGCTCAACCGACCTGGCAAATTCAAGGTGAAGTCTTGTAAAGTACAAGGACACAAGTGCAACTAATGTGACATTTATTGTGGCAACGTTTCGCTCTCCAGGAGCTTTATCAAGTAATGGCTTGATAAAGCTCCTGGAGAGCGAAACGTTGCCACAATAAATGTCACATTAGTTGCACTTGTGTCCTTTTACTTTACATATTGTCGGTAATTCTACCAACTTTATTACAAGGTGAAGTCTTACAGTGACCACAGAACCCACTATGGCGTTGTTTCATACCTCGAATCACGACACAACCCGAAGTTCAAGACATGGTTCAACTTGAGTGGAGAACCAATATTGACTCCTCTCAACAAGGAAATGTACACCACCTTGAAGAGACTCATGGAGACAGATCGCTCATTCACCCTGGAGGAACTGGACTCTCGGCAGAAGATCACCAAGGGTGTAGTGATGCGATACCCACTTATGATGCCCATCGAGGCAGTAGCAGTTCACCCCAGTGTGGTGTCAGCTCAACATCTCAAGGCAGAGACAGCAGGCAATGCACCAACCCGACAGGTAGTCATTCAGCATTTAGGACCACTGCCATCCCAGATGGACCTCGGTTCTTGTGGCAGGTACGATGTCAGGACCTTCACAGCAGAACCAGTTAGCTGTTTCAAGTGTCAGCGTTATGGACACCTGGGCACACTCTGTCCGAACAGAGTAATCTGCGGTGTCTGCAGCCAGCACCACCCTACCGAGGAATGCATCACCAAGCTGAAAAATGCATCGCCACCCACTCAACAATGCCCGAACTGCAGGCAGAAACACCATGCCTGAAATCCTCGATGCCCCGAGAGGCTCGCCAGAATTCAAGGAGTCTGGAAGACGCCAAAAACTCGGCAACAGGCTATGACGGATCATCACTCTCAGCAGACGATGGGTGCAGAGTACCCTGCCATTCCGCAGATCTCTCAGCAGCTAAGCCAAGTCAATGCCCAAGAATTCCCAACCCTCGAAGCCTCAACCAGGCGTCAAGGTCAAGAACCTCCTGCACCCCTACCTCAACGAAGAAACAGAAACAAGAGGAACAGGAGGCATCAACAGGGTACATCTGGTCAATGCGATCAGCAGGCGGCACTAAACGAGTCCCCACCGGCCATAGCACGACAATGCAGGCACTCCTTTCCCTGCACAGGCACTTTGCAGGCTCAACAGGCACCTCACCAGCAGATTCCGGCTACCCAACCTGGTATACAGCAACAGACCACGGTGCATACAAAAAGAAATCCAACCCTAAGCAGTCCCTACAGACCACAACAGCCCAGATAACATCCACTGTTTCGAACCCAACGCCAAAGCAGACCCTCACCAGGGAGGATCTCATAGCGCTCATCAAGGTGTTCTAGGATCTTATTTGCAACACAGTCAACTCCACGGAACAACAGAGCATATTCTGGCAGATGGTCAGTACACTCCTGAGAGTGTGCTTACTGACAGAGGAGGAGACAGTGGATGCCATGAATTTGCAGGTTCTTAGAGCGGGCAGGACTCGGTATCCAGCTCAGGAAACAACAGCGATGGAATAACCTCGGTACCAAATCACACCCTCAAGGTCCTACAATGGAATATTCAGGGCCTGAGGGGCAAACAGCACCTCTTGCTGGAAGCAGTAATTCGGGATCGGGTTGACATCGTCTTGCTACAAGAAACTCTGACTGTTCCGACTATGTGCCAAGACTACCCAGTTTTGCTGGGTATTTTCGGCACATGGACGCTGGCGTTCGCTGCAGAGGCACAGCTGTATTTGTTTCCAATACAATACCTCACGAGGCTATAGCCAACCTTGTGGACTCTGGGGAGGATGTCGAGGTACAGGCCATCCTTGTGCACATACCTGGGGAGCCCATTACCATCTATAACATTTACAAGAACCCAAGACACACCCTCGACATTGCAGAGCTCCTCGCACTAGCACGCACTGAGTGCATTATTGTGGGTGGAGATTCTAACGCACATCACCCAATGCTGCACTCTCGCTCAGCAACCAATGCTGCTGGCAGAGACATAGCAATGCTCCTACACGATATTCCAGACGTAAAGTTGCTAAACAATGGAGACCCCACACACCTGTTGGGTGGCTGCCTCGACCTTCTCTTCGGGTCAAGACAGCTCGCAGCAGGAGCCACATGGGAAACTCATCCTCACCTTGTCAGCGACCACTTTGCAGTGATCACTACCTTCAACTTCAACAGGCCTCCCACAGTTGTGCTGCCTCCTAGATGGGACGTAAAGAGGGCCAACTGGAAGGTGTTCCAGGATTATCTTCATGACTGGTGGTCCACATACTCTATCTGAAGACTGTGATACGGCTGAACAGGAGCTAATCACTGTTCTCATTCAGGCAGCAGAGTGCGCAATTCCAAAGAAGTCCACAGGACACAATCACAAAAGAGACTGGTGGTTCTACAACGACGAGGTACGGGAGCAGAACCACCGCATCAACTCTTTTAGGAAGCTATACAGGCGTAACCCTACGGCAGAGAACAGGAATACTCTGAGAACCATTGTGCAGCATGCACGCAGTCTCTCAGAGTAAAAACTGAAAAGTGGTTGGAGCGGTGCTCAACATTCGGGCATCACACCACCTTATCTGAGATATGGGGCAAGCTCAACATAGCAACTGGCAAGAGCAAGCCGAGGCCACCAGCACACCCGAACCAATCCCAGGAAGCTGAAAAACTAGCAAAGCTTTTCACTTCCAAGGGAGCCTCCACTCAGCTCCCACAGGATATCCAGAATATACAGACGGATCTTCTGCCAAAGCGCCAGCTAACGATACAAGCTGCATGCGAGTCGGAATATGTGACTGATGAAGACCTCATGGACTTGGAACTCTGACGTGCCATTAAGTACACAGGTGACACTGCCCCGGGCATCGATGGTGTTACGTACTCCATGATTGCAAGGGCTGGGCAGAGTGGATAGGAGGCCACACTAGACGTCATTAACAAGTCGTGGAGGGCTGGGACACTCCCAGCAGTTCCAAAGCCCAAGGACCCAGGCAGTATGAGGCCCATATCGCTGACCAGCTGCTTAGCCAAGACTGCTGAAACGATGGTGTTAAACCGCCTCCTATGGAAACTTGGACCCTCTCATCATCACATATATGGCTTCACCAAAGGAGTGGGTACAGCAGAGTGCATAACCACTCTACTAAGCCAGATTGCTGATAGTAACAAAAAACCTAGTATCGTCGTCTACCTCGACCTTGAGAAGGCATTTGAGCTAGCCTGCCCCACAGCAATTCTAGCAATACTAGCTCGGAAGGGAATCAAAGGATAGAGTCCTACCTTAGGGGCGGGCAGGCTTGTGTCAGCTTTCAGGGACACTACTCTTCCTTTAAAACCCTGGAAAACAGCAAGCCACAAGGAGGTGTGCTCAGTCCTACCCTGTTTAACACCCTTATTGAGGAACTTGTGAGCCTTCCCTTTCATAGTGGTACGCAGCTCATCAGCTATGCTGATGATCTTTCACTCGTAGTGAATGGGAAAGGCAATCTAGAGTGACAGGCTTAGAGCGCTTTGGACCTAATTACGCAGTCTTGCAAGGAACTAGGCCTCAAAATCTCGGCCGAGAAATCTCTTGCAAAGATGTTCAAAGGACCAGATCCTGTGTATATATTACGTATTCAGGATATAGAACTTGAGTGGACTGGCTCCTACCTGTACTTGGGAATCTACATTGATAAAAAGCTGACCTTTCAGAAAGAAGCCTAGTATGTCAGGTCCCGTGCTCTACTCACTCATGAGAGCCATGACAATGCACCGTGCAGGGACAAGCAAAGATGTACTTCGCTTGTTCTATATACAAGCTATACGCTCGCTCATTGACTACGGTGCACCAGCGTTAGCTCATCTCTTCCCGCAGAGCAGGCAAAGGCTGGACGTCGTACAAAACCAGGCGATAAGAACTTTGCTTGGGGCCCCCATCTGGACGAACACAGTACGTCTCGGATCTGAGGCCCGGCTTCCTTCCTTGGCTGACAGAGTAAGATACATAAACGCCTGCAAAGTAGCCACGATTCTGCACCGGAAGCAAGGTACCCCACTAAGGAGACGGATATTGACAACCATGACAAGATCCCACACTCTTCACGGACTACTCCTGGATTCGTTCGTTTTGTGCTGCTGAGCGGAAGCTGCTGCCTTTACAACTACTCCTTGAGAAGAGTTGTCACCATCCTGTTGCTGGGTACCATCCACCACCTCCCTGGCGCCCTGATCCAGCTGTTGTTTGCATCATGCAGCTACCCATCTCTAAGCATCTCTGCAGTCAAGACACTCAGCAATCATGCTGAGACAAGCATGGCACTGGCAGAGGGAGGCACATGTGCATTGTATTTCACAGATTGTTCTGTCGACCTTGACAGAAAGAGAGCAGCAGCTGGACTGTACCACAATAGTCACACACATGGCTGGTGACTCCCTGACCAGTGCACGATCCTTCAAGCTGAGCTGGTGGCGATTCAGCAGGCATTGTCACATGCCCTACGACATCAACTCCGACCTGTCATACATGTTGATTCCACCTCTGCAATCAATGCCCTCTCCCATCCTCAACCACATGACAATGTTCACCTCATCACATTGATCCTGAGCATAATGACAGCCTTAGAAGTTCAGGGTAACAGATCGACATTGAACTGGATCCCCAGCCATGCTGGCATCCTCGAAAATGAGGCGGCAAATTATGCAGCCAAGGCAGCAACAGACTATCCACATGTTTGGATTACTGTCCCCATCAGCCTACGACAGACCAAACTAGTGGCTGCCAGAGCCATGAAACTTATGGGGAGGTCTTAGGTGATACCCCATCTCTACAGTGATACCGAGCAGTGACTCAGGAAGAACTCCCTCCATATGATAGAAGCTGGTCCAGAGCGCAGTGTACCGTCATCCATCGGCTTTGCTTGCGCTTTCCCACAGCCAAGGTGATGGTAGACAAAGCTGAGGAGGAGATATGCGAGTACTGTCAGGACATTGTCCAGCAGCCCCTAACACTATCTTCTGGAGTGCGAAGTTACCGAAACACTCCGCAGGCAACTAGGGGTGATATTCCCTCCCGAAGAGGACCCAGAGATGACTGCAGCCACACTAGTGTACCATGGATTCAACGAACAAGACAAGCTGTTACCCGTGATAACGACATATCCTCGTCCTCGCTAGTGTCCATAGTTAGGAGTACATATGATGTTGTCGCTTATGAGATGCACAAGTTGAACTGACCAGAAGAGTGCTTGAGCAGCTTATGTCACATCATTGTAGAAACCTTTCTCCCTCGACAGCCAGAGATGGGTCATCGCAATATTGAGACCCATGCCAGGACTATGGCTTTGGCTAACATTATACATACATACATCTGTATGTTAGAAGTGATCAAGGTCCCAGGACCGAAACGTTTTCTAATAAAAACAGTCTTGTGGTCAGAATACACATGCACCTTGGATCCTTCATCTTTTTCACCACCTATGCTTGTCCAAACACTATTCTCAACATACATGATCTTTCCTTAGTCTTCAACTACACCAACACACCAACATGCCTACTAGCTGACATGAATGCCAAACACACCGCCTTTCATCACACCAGTAACAACCAACTTGGTCACCAATTACTCAACTTCACAAACCACAAACACCTAGTTCACCTCGGCCCAGACTTCAACACCTACAACCACACTGGCCAAGGCAAATCCGACATCATTCTGGCAAACTGAGCCAGCTCACTCTTTCAAAACTACATATCACCTGGCCCTATCACAGGCTCTCATCACATTCCACTCATCTTGCACATCTCCAACCCTATCCTCATCCCTGCCACACCTTCCTTCTCCTACAAGAATACTGACTGGGATGCCTTCAAACAACACGCAGATAATACTAACCTCACCTATGACTACAACAACAAACCCATCTCTGACATTGACACTCTACTTGCTCTCATCCAGGACACCATTACACAAGCAGCCAACACCGCAATACCAAAGAAAATCCACACCACTCGTTATTCCTTCAAACCCTCAATCAGAACAAGAAGACTAATTATCTGCTACCACAATCGCTTCCTCTACAACACACACATATTTAATAAAGTTTGATGAGATCTCACTTACCTCAGAAACAACATTCTACGCAGTCTAGACCAAGACCACAACAATCACTGGTCACAGCTCATACTACAAGCAGACAAACAGCGTATCTAAAACACCAAAGCCTTCTGGAACTTTATCAAAAAAAAATCAGAGGCACCACTCCCACCAACAAATTCAAACACATCACCCACAACACACATCTCAGACCCGCAGGCTGCTACTAACATCTTAAAACACATCTGGGAGAACATCGTCCACCCTCACCCACCTCACTAACGCTATCCAACACATTCAGAACATAGATCACTGGAGCACTACACACACACACACACACACACGAAACAGCCACATCCATCTGGACTCTCTTACCTCCTCCTGAGAACTCGACACTCCTTTCACCAACAGACACTAAAATTCTCATCAGACACCTTCCTCCCAAGGCCCCTGGTGCCTCTGGCCTAACCCATATTATCCTGAAACACCTTCCTATCATTACTGCCTACACAAAACTCCTCAATGCTTCCCTTGCCTCTGAATACTTCCCTTCCCTCTTTAAAGCTGCTACTGCTATCCTCCTTCCTTAACCCAATAAAGACCATCTGACCCTAGAAACTATCGCCCTATCAGCCTCCTCGAAACTTCAGGAAAACTCTTAGAAAAACTCATCAACCATCGTCTTCGCAGATACATGGAACACAATTCTCTACTTTCTGATGGCCAGTTTGGCTTCAGAACACAGATCCACACAGGATGCCATTAACATCATTCTCAATTACATCCACATAAACACAAAACAAAGAAACAGGACACCCCTGGTTGCTGAAGACGTTGAAAAAGCTTTTGACACTGGCATTGTGAGGGAAAAGTTCAACAGACAGGAGTAGCGAGCGAGTATATGGTAACGATAGTTTAATTGCCAGCTGCTTCTTTAGGTAGGGCAAGTCTAGCTCCCGCTTTCCCCTCCCACCCCCAGAAAGGTGACGTGTGGGGCTCCAGCCAAACAGTAATCACTCGACTCACAGCTCCCAGCACAACTCTTGGAATGACAGATTGGGTCACCTGCCAACCAATGAGAAGTGTTGAAGGAGATGGACTAACGTCCCGAGACGTCACATGCTGGATCTACCTACCTGATTAACTGATAGGCTACAGCAGACCATAACCCCTCGTCTTGGTAGTGGTAAAGAATCTGCTTTCCTGTCATCTGGACTGACTATTCAAGGCTATAGACTGTGAAGAACTAGCTGTTGGGTTGTCAATAACACCTGTGACCCCCCCACATCAGCAATGGCTACGATTTCTACAAGACGGTGTCAACCTCCACCAGACACCCCAGTATAATTGTACATATTAGCATTGAACTCAAACGTCATTTTTTCATTTCATTTTTCATTTTTCTTTCAAATATGATACACCTTCATGTTTCACTGTTTTATTTTGGCATTAATAAATAATAAAGTGTTTATCTTTGTGAATTATTATTTCTTTTTCTATTCATTAATTTTCCTGAGGAGGAGCCAGCCTTGGTAATACTGTCTGAAGTTGTTACAGGGCTGAGTAAGCCTTCACAAGTGGCGACCTTGACAGGATTAACTCGACTGAATCAAGATTAAACTCCATCTCGAATATACCATTGGAACCAATGCCGCATACCATAGACGATTGCCACCAGCCATGAGTTATCATTCTCTATGGTAGGACTACAGTACAGGTATTTAAAAGATTTGGTGATTGTTATACTCTCAATTTATTTTAAGTCAAGTAAGGCCGGATATACCAGTTAATTCTGCCACCTAATGTGAGCTTGAAACAATTTGGAGGAATAGACTCAAGGGACACGAGATTTTCCAGTGACAATTTGTTTCATTGAGCTCTTTATTATATCAAGGGAACTGTCGTAGGACACTCTTGATTTATTGGTGAGAAGATTGGATGGTCTAGGGACCCCATTCTACTTACTGTTCGCTCGGAGCCAGCATAGAACCCTTAGTTTTCATTAATACATAGTTTAATTGCAGCAGGGATCGAGCCCTCTGATTGATTTATAGTTTGAGCGGAGCAGGAATTGAACTCTCCATTTTCTTTGACATATCCGTTTCATTTTCCCCTGGTAGTTTAAGTTATTCTTGCAAGCATGGAGGAATACCAGTTTTTGATGAACGCTGGAAGCAAGTTAGGAATAACAGGGAAAAATTTAGAATCTTTCATTAGTGCTAAGATCCAGGAAAGAATTGAAAGAGAAGAGAGAGGAGAGACAGTTAGAAAGGGAAAGAGAAGATGAAAAGGAGAGAGAGAGAGAGAATCAAAAGGGAAGAGAAAAAGGAGAAAGAGAACCTTAAAGACAGGGGAAAAAGGAGAGAGAACTGAAAGAGAAAACCAAGATAGACAGAAAGAGAGAAGACAAAAAGGAGAGTGATAGACTTGATCATGAGGAGAGGGCTAGAGTACGTGAGGAACAAGTTAAATTAAGAGAAGTTGAGGAAAGAGCAAAGGATAGAGAAGTTGAGGAAAGAGCTAGAGAACGTGAGAAAAAACTAGAGAACGTGAGGAAAAAGCTAGAGAACGTGAGGAAAAAGCTAGAGAACGTGAGGAAAAAAGCTAGAGAACGTGAGGAAAGAGCTAGAGAACATGATTAATAGAGAGAAAAAGATAGCGAGCTCGAAAAAGCTCGCCTTGAATTAGAGAATAAAAAGTTAACTCTTACAAAACAACAATTAGAGGAAGGAGTAATTGAACATCATGCACCTAGTGCACATATTCCAACACTTAATTTACCTCCCTTCACAAGGGGGAAGACAATGTATGAAGTTATCAGGTTTGAAAATACTGCTACCCTCTGTGAATGGCCTGCTGACACCTGGGCTACCAGGTTAGGAATGTTATTTTCTGGTACAGCTTTGAATATCTATGCAACTTTGTCGCAGGATATCATATGTAATTATAACCTACTGAAGAAGGCAATCCTTAAAGCATATCAAAAAACCACAAATTCTTATAGGAAAGATTTCAGGTATGCCACCTTACAGCCTGGTCAGAACTTTCAGTAGTTACAAGTAACACTCTTTCGTTTGTTCGACTTTTGGATAGAGAGTTCAGGAATTGATCACAGTTATGAATCTCTTAGAGACTTCATGATTGCTGACCAGTTCCTGACAGCTCTCCCCCACCAAATACGAACATTCATTAGAGAACGCAACCTGATTAAAGCTGAGGAAGTTGCTGAGGCTGCTGACGTGCATGCTGAGGCTCACAATTCTTATAAAGACCTAAAGGGATCGAACCCTAAGGGCAAGGGTTCACAAGATCAAAAGAAAACAAACCCTCTAATAGAAAGCAAACTAACTTCTTTTATTCCTGTTTGTCATTTATGTGGTGTTAAGGGACAAAGGTCTCGATTGTCCTTCTAAGAAGGTCCAAAAAGTTGGAAGATTTTTAAAGACTATAATGACCAAGCACCCTTCTGTTCAGGACTTAATGTATCTACCATTTTACGAGACACTGGATGCACATTTATAGTCATTTCTGATAAGCTGTTCCCTAATCTTAAAGAAACTCATTCCTCTGCTACACTTTCAGACTACTTGGGCCGTACAGACACTTTTCCTACCATCCATTGTTACATTAGGTCTAAATGGTTCACAGGTTGGTCTGAAGCCATACTAGCTCCCATCACTTCTTGCTCCGTACTAATAGGTAATGTAAAAGGTGTCATTCTTTCTTCTGAGGTTGACCTTTCATCACCAAAGATGGACATAAGCTTTTCAGATTCTCTTCCTGTAGAGTCAGAGAAACCCCTCGAAAGTTCAAATGAGGCAATGTCTCGTGAGATTCATGTGGGATTAGAAACCAGTGATACTACTCTCGAAAGCGAAGTAGTAGGATCACTGGTTAACTTGCTAGATGAAAGTGAGGATATCACCTCCTACTGTCCATCCTTTGATTTTCCCTGACTTTAAGCCTTTCGATATATCGAAGGACGCCTTTATCAATTTACAACGTAATTGCCCTTCTCTTCAGAATTGCCATAATGCAGCTAGACAAAATCAAGTTATTCAAAGGAAAAACTTTTCATATAAATTTGAATATATAAAGTATATCTTGTATAAGTAAGTATTCAAATTAAATTCAGAGATGGAACAACTAAGTTGGAATAGTCTAAGTTAATGCAGAGAGACGGTTCTTAAAATGGCTGATGACCTACCAGAGGCCGGACATTTCTCGCATCGTAAAACCTTAAATAAAATTAGGGAAACCTATTTTTGGCCCAAAATGTTATCAGATATCACTACCTCTTGTAGATCGTGTAAAGTTTGCCAACTGTCATCCTCCCGAGGTACCAGGCGAGTACCTATGGTCAAAATGCCAATTTTTACGGTACCGTTTGAAAGAGTAGCTATTGACATCGTTGGTCCTTTATCTCCACTTTCATCTGGGGGACATAGATATATATTAACATTAGTTGATTAAGCTTCGAGTTTCCCTGAAGCTGTACCCTTGAAGACCATAACTACTACAGAGGTGGCTGAAGCCCTTTAGTCCATCTTCTCCAGAGTGGCCATTCCTATAGAAATTTTGTCTGACCGTGGGACAATTCACATCTGACTTAATACAACATCTCTACTAACCTCTGGGAGTGAAGCCTCTCTTCACAACACCATATCATCCTAGCTGTACTGGGAGGATTGAGCGCCAGCATTCGGTTTTCAAGTCCATTTTAAGGAAACTTTGCTCCCTTGAACCTAAGGAGTGGCATCGTTACTTACCCTGTGCTTTGTTTGCCATGAGGGAAGTTCCCAGTGACTCTTTGGGGTAGACAGGCCAAAGGTCCATTGTCCATCCTTCATGACTTATGGACTAACGAGGACGTATAGGCTGAGGTTCAGTCTTATCAGTTTCTCCTTGACCTTAGATCCAAACTTGAGGAGACCCCTGACATAGTTTCGAAAAACTTAAGCTTGTCATTGGACCAGTACAAAACCTATTTTGATTCCAAAAGTCAGAGGAGAAGTTTTAAAGTTGGGAATGAAGTTCTGGTACTTTTGCCTATCAAGTCAAATAAATTATTAGTAGCATGGAAAGGTCCATATAATTTGTTAAAAATTTGTGGGAAGGTTGATTACCTCATAGAAGTCAAGGAGAAACCTAAGCTATATTATATCAACATCCTTAAGAAATATTTCCGGAGAAATTCGGTTAACTGCCTTAATAACTTTGACTTAGTTTTTCCACACGAACTTGATAAGACAACTGAAGAATGTAAGGTGTGTGTAATTGACACCTCTAACATAGACTATGACGGAGAACTACATGACTTGGTGACTCTTGACCACTCGGGCACAACAAACATTAATATTAATGAATCTTTGGATGGTCATAAGAGACATGAACTACTTCAATGTGTGAGTAACTTTTCAGACGTCTTTACTGATATTCCAGGTGTTACCTCCTCGGTAGTCCATAAGATTGACTTAGTGACGGACAATCCTATCAAACGGAAATTATACCCAGTTCCAGTTCACCTTAGGGATGCATTTGACCGAGAGGTAGACTAATTAAAACAAAAGATCATTGAACCTTCAGTACCTGCATATTGCTCACCAATAGTCATGGTTAAGAAGGAAGATAAATCATATAGACTTGCTATTGACTTCAGTATCGGTGGGATACTGAGCCTATGCCCTTAATAGATAACGATCTACACAAATTTTATGACGCTTCCTTCTTTTCAGAGATTGATATTGCGCAGGCATATCATCAAGTTATGTTAGATCCTTCTTCTAAGCAGTACACCGCTTTTCCTACCCACCAAGGAGTTATGCAGTATAGAACTATGCCCTTCGGTTTAGTAACTGCCTGTGCTACCTACGTGAGAGTGATGAGAAAGGTCTTGGGTAATATACCAAATGTTTCAGTTTATTTTGATAACATTTCCGTAATGACATCCACATGGAGCAAGCATATCCAAACATTAACATCAGTTTTACGTAGGTTACTCTCACATGGCCTCACTGCCGAGCCGAAGAAATGCTTCCTTGGGTATAACAAGATTAGATATCTCGGACTGATCCTTACTAATAACTCTTTGCAGACTCTCCCCAGTAAGATCAAAGCTTTATTAGAATTTAAATTCCCCAAAACCAAGAAGCTCATGCATAGCTTTCTTGGTTCTGTAAATTTTTATGCACGATTTATCCCGACCCTTACTGATCTTACAGGCATGTTATCTGACTTCCTTAAAAAGTCGGTGAAGGAACCTCTTGAACTTTCTGCCGTAGCTCGGGAAAAGTTTAATGAGATTAAAAATATCTTCTCGAAAGACCCTATACTTAAGATTCCAGATATTAATAAAACATTTTGTTTAAGAACTGATGCCTCCAATACTGGCTTAGGTGCAGTGTTACTACAATACCATGATGGTACTTCCTTCCCTGTATGCTTCCTAAGCCGGAAACTCCTTCCCACAGAAACGAGATACTCCACCATACAAAAGGAATGTTTGGCCCTTGTGTGGGGTATCTCCAAGCTTAAATTTTATTTACTGGGAAAAGAATTCATTTTAGAGACTGATCACAAACCTTTGATATACCTAGAAACTTTTAAGGGAACCAACAGTCGCCTCTTGAGGTGGACATTGGCTCTCCAAGTTTTTAAGTTCCTCATTGTGTATATCAATGGTTCACCCAATTATTTCTCTGACTGGTTAAGTCGATACAGTCAGTAGAAGATTTGTTGCCTTAAGCGACTTACACATGTTGGAACTTTTTCCTCGCATATTCTTCTTATACTTCTTGACTATAAGTCTTGGTATGGGAGAGTGTGAGGGAAAAGTTCAACAGATAGGAGTAGCTAGCGAGTTTATGGTAACGATAGTTTGACTGCCGGCTGCTTGTTAAGGTAGGATAAGTCTAGCTCCCGCTTTCCCCTCCCACCCCCAGAAAGGTGATGTGTGAGGCTCCGGCCAAACAGAAATCACTCGACTCACAGCTCCCAGCACAACTCTTGGAATGACGGATTGGATCACCTGCCAACCAATGAGAAGTGTTGAAGGAGACGGACTAACGTCCCGAGACGTCACATGCTGGATCTACCTACCTGATTAACTGATAGGCTACAGCACACCATAACCCCTCATCTTGGTAGTGGTAAAGAATCTGCTTTCCTGTCATCTGGACTAACTATTCAAGGCTATAGACTGTGAAGAACTAGCCGTTGGGTTGTCACCATCACCTGTGACCCCTCCACATCAGCAACGGCTATGATTTCTGCAACAGTGTCAACCTCCACCAGACACCCATTATAATTGTACGTATTAGCGTTGAATTCAAACGTCATTTTTTTCCATTTCATTTTTCTTTCAAATAGGATACACCTTCATGTTTCACTGTTTTATTTTGGCATTAATAAATAATAAAGAGTTTATCTTTGTGAATTATTATTTCTTTTTCTGTTTATTAATTTTCCTGAGGAGGAGCCAGCCTTGGTAATACTGTCTGAAGTTACAGGGCTGAGTAAGCCTTCACAGGCATGAAGGGCTCAAGTACATACTCTGCACTAATTTTAACCTGCCTCTCACTACTCGTAAACTCCTCTGCAACTTCCAAGACTGTTCTACCATGAGAATCAAATTCCAAGGCTGTTACTCTGACTACTTCTCACTAAATGCCGGAGTTCCCCAGGGATCTGTCCTCTCCCCTACCCTCTACATTTTATACACTAACGACATTCCAACACCTGTATACCACAACTCCATCACGCTAGCCTATGCAGACGACATTACTCAACTTATCACTCATGCCAATATAGATACACTCACACAAAATACAAAATGAGGTCGACAGGATAGCCACCTGGGAACAAAATGGAGGATCAAAAACCAATGCAGCTAAATCCAGCATTACGTATTTTAACTACAGCAAACGTGATCCTCAATTACCTGTCGAGCTCAGAACAGCTGACACCTGCACTTACATCCCCATCACACAATCAGTCACTGTCCTTGGCGTTAATCTTTACTACCTTCTTCGTTTACATGGACACATTCACTCAAGGCATGCAATAGCTTGCGGGCCTTCACAAGCTGCAACATGCCTCTCAACGCACCAAACTACACCTCTACAAATCCCTAATACGTCCCCTAACTTATACTTCTCTAGCCCTCTCTATTGCAGCAAAAAAAATCTTAAACTGCAGTGTGTCCAGAGCAATGCGCTGCACTGGGTGCTTGATGTCAGATGAGAGGACTTCGCCTCAAGCGAGTCTCTCCATTCCCAATTAGACATCCCTGCTCTGAATCTGTACTGGAAGACGCTCAGTGACAGACAGATAGACAAACTTGAGACACATGACTACTGGACCTCTCTCCTTGACGAAGACATTCGCAGACCCACAAACCAACAACCTTTTCTACTCCTTGCATGATCCTGCTCCTAACCCTATTTACAAATAACCTTGGATTCTATGACAGGTACCTTCTCTGACAGGTACCATTCTCTTACCCACGTTCGCCTTAGCTACTGGGTTAAGACATGGCTCAGTTCTACACTCCACTCCAGCGCTAAACGTCGCATGTCCCTTCCTCCCCGCTCACCCGACCTGTGTCCCAACAGAAGAGCCTGAATTTCTCTTCTCAAAATCTGTCCCACGATCGCCTTCGCTGCTGGGTTAAACCCTGGCTCTATTTCTACGACTAAGAACACTCCTCTACAGCACTATTTTTCGTCTGTCCCGTCTTCCCCATTCATCCCATTTGGGATCTTACCTGAACTTTCGATCGTTCGTTCGTTCGTTCTGTATGTTAGAAGTGATCAAGGTCCCAGGACCGAAACGTTTTCCAATAAATATGTCATAGTGTTTGCTTACATGTCTTTCTAAACCAACTTGTCGGTATTTATTACCAAGGTTTATACCATCTTGTCTGACACTGCAACACGCTATGGACATAGCATACAGAGAATACCTTTCTCTCCTACTTAAAGCTAATAGTCTTCGTAACCGACACATCTTCCTAGAAGACTGTCTTGCTGAGATGGTGGTACCACGGTCTACTCCTCGACAACTGGCCACATCTAGACACCCTTTCTCTTCTGCTATTTTCGCCTACCTTAGAGAAAGCTCTGATGAACTATAACATGCTCAGGAGGAGACCTCATTACATGCCGCTCAGATTCGTGCTTCACTTCCTTCTCCTGACAGGAGAACGGCAGAATATATACTCAGACAAATTACCATTCTCAACATCCAACAAACTGAAGCTATCACGAAAACTACAAGATCTGTGCTCCCACAGCAAATGGAGCGAAATGGGACGACCAGGAATCATAAATAACTTATCATCCTATACACTCTGAGTTTCAAAATGGTTTTGTTCAATAAATTTTCACTGCTGCAGCTACTGAACCTTCAAGACCGGTCATTCCCAGAAGATACATCCAAGCACTCAGGGACTTGGCCAACAGCGATTATATCGTCATTACAACCGCTGACAAAGGAGGTGGTGTGGCGTTACTCGACACTGTCGACTACAACAATAAAGTTTGAAATCTTCTCAATGATACCAACACATACCAGCCTGTATCAGAATCATTGCTACTTCAAAGTACCCAGACTTTTCTTCAAAAGGCTCGTAGCATCTTACGAAAATCAGAACAAGGTAAAAAAACTACTTAAACTTTTACCAGGTCAACCGAAACCAGCACGCCTGTATGGCCTTCCTAAGACGCACAAGCCTGGCATCCAACTACGGCCTATCACTTCGGGCATAGGGAGTGCACCACAGACTAGCCGGCCACCTTGCCAAATACCTTTCAGTGCTTCTGAGCACCATCAGCCAAGACCACCTCAAACACTCAGGTGACCTTCTCTCCCGAATTTCAAACCTGAATGTTAAAAACAAAAGCATGGCTTCCTTCGATGTCACAGCCCTCTTTACCAACGTTCCTACTGACGCTGCAATCAACATTCTGAGACAGAGGCTCACTGAAAACCACGACCTCCCTTTACCCCTTTCAGATTTCATCAATCTAGTAGATCTTTGTGTTAATTTCAACTTCTTCAAGTATCAGGACAACTGCTACAAACAGTGCTTTGGGATGGCAATGGGCAGCCCGCTCAGTGCTGTGCTTGCCAACCTCTTCATGGAAAACCTGGAGACAGAAATTCAGCACCCTCATTCCCAACACCGTTACCTGGCTAAGATACGTTGATATAATGGTTTTCTATCCGAGACGTCTCAATGTCCAGGAGCTTCTCAACAAGATCAATGCAGCCGAACCATCAATAAAGTTTACACTTGAACTCGAAAACGATGGCATACTTCCTTTCTTCGACGTTCTCCTGTGCAGATCTCCCGACAGTGACAAACTTCTCTTCAAAGTGTATAGAAAACCTACCAACAAGGACTATCTTATACACTTTTAATCACACCAATACACCCGCACTAAAAGAAGAGTCCTCATTGGCTTCTTCTTGAGAGCTCTTCGCATTTCCAGCCCTTGTTATCTTGAAGAAGAATGTACTTACATAACACAAGCCTTTACACGTCTTCAGTTTCCATCTTTCTTCATCCGAGATTGCAGACTCAAGGCACAAGCTATCCTCAACAAACCGCCTATGGAACAGCCCCCTAAGGAGTTTATAGTGCTCCCATGTGGTGATGTTGCCACGAATACTCACCGGACACTTGCTATGAGTAACATCAACGTTTCCACCATAAACACATCATCTATCAAAGACCTCACTACGAAACGCAGCCCCACGCCTCTAACTTCTACAGCAGGCGTCTACACTATCCGCTGTGGATTCTGTCCCAAGAAATATGTAGGCGAGACAGGAGAGAGATACATGATTCTTAAGCACTACCAACCCAACAACACAGGAGTCACATGATTTCATCGTCTACCTGTCTTCATTCCAACATGACATTCCTCAGGTCACCGTGCGTCAATCACACCTCACTCTCCGCCTATATATATAATGTCTTTCTACCTCTGCATGTTAATTGACCCACACGGTCATTGATCATTGACGATCACGCCTCTCTCGAATTACCCAGTGTTGGGAGAGGCTTCGCTTAGAGTGGTGCTTGCTGGACCTTGGTCTTCCTCTCCACCATCAGGATTCGTGCGTCGATGGTTGCCTACCCAAGGCCAGGAAGCCTGTTGCTGCCTGAATTCTCTTCGCCTGTTGACTGCACGCCATACAGCCAGTCTCGCAGCAGCTCAGGATATACAGTGCTCCATCAAGCTACAGTTCACCTCATCAATGTCCTGCGCCAGGCAAGTACGTGTGTCTACTTACACGTACTTGTCTAGCTGAGTACTCTCACTTTTTGGCCGATTGTCAGCGCCAATTTCATCTTTTCGTAATTAGACGATGCCTTCGTTGCCTTCCACCTCCCACCCCCCTTCCACTCTCCCCCAACCGCCCACATCTGCCTCTGCTTCTTCTAAATCCAATTCCTTCTCGCTAAACCTCAAATTCTCTAATCCTGATGCCACTATCTGTCATGAAAATTTATTATATCAGATCATTGGTGCACCTCAACTCAAAGTCCTTAAAACCAACTCAGGCTTCAAACTCCTTGACAAACATTCCTACGAAACATACACCTCAACCGATACCAGACAAAAATTTCTCAATGCAGGCATCACCATTATTTGGACTCCTGAGCACCATGCCAAAAGCACAGTCATTGCTAAACATGTAGACTACTCTCTCCTGACAGACAAAGAAGACTTAATAAAAGATATCAGTACTAACAACAAAGTCTCTGTTGACGATATTTACAGACCCAAAAACTACCATTCTCAAAATACACTGTTCTACTCCTTCTGACGCCTCTTCACTCTTCAATCAAGGAATCTTTGCCAAGACCATCTGCATTCCACCAAACACACTCTTCACTCCGAACTTCCATCCAATCACACAATGTCTTAAATGCTACAAATTCGGCCACGACAAAAACACATGCACACCTACACAAGCCTGCTCCAGATGTTCAGCAACTGGATACTTCTGGAATACCTGCAACCTCCCCCTTAAATGTTCTAACTGCAGCGGGTCACACACTGCAGTTGCAAATTCTGGCCCCTCTAGAAAAGACATTTTCTCCTTCCTCAGAGCTAGCCAACCTCCCTCCCTCCCCAACCCCATCCCTGTACCTCATTCCCCTACCAAACCACCCTCCCCCACCCCCAATGCCTGGGCCTCCCCACACACTTGGTCTACCTCTTCTACCCTACACACATCAAACACCAACACAGACTACAAACACCTCTCCATCTACTCCTACACGCACACTAGACTACAAAACTAACTGTCAACTCGCCACTGCTGCCCACTCTGCGATGGTAATCTCTCAAGCTTACCAATCAGACTACTCGCATGTCCTTAACCTAATCTTGTCTGGTAACAATCTTCCCTCACTAATCATCCCTTTTTCTTGCTTCTCTTCTAAACCCCCTACAACCTCTCCCAATTCCCCCCTCCTACACACTCTTGCTCTCCTCCTCCCCTACCACTCCTCACTCCCACCAACACCCCAACACCAACACCCATCCTCCCATACCCCTCTTAACGACTTCTACTTCTACCCCCTCTTTACCCACTTCTTCCTCCATTACCAAAGCTTCCACTTCCTCTGCAACCACAATCGCTCACTCCTCCTCCACGACACCCAAGATTTCATCCAGGTCCAACTCCTCCTCCAAACGAAATCCACTCAACCCTAAACCTGCCCCAACTTCTGACAGGCAGACAAAAGAACATAAAAACAGATCCATCTCTTCCTCCCCCTCCAGGAAACGGGTCTGTAGCACCTACAAACACATCCACTGATGGCCACACTATCAAAAGCTTTAATCCAAACTCCTTCCCCGACATTAACTTTACTATGACAAAACCATTAAATCATGTTTAAGGTGATTCAGTTCAACGTACATTCTTACTTCACAATTATACACCTACTGGCCTAGCTCCTTGAAGCAGAGAGGCCAGATATTGTTTTGCTAAACAGTACCTGCCTCAAAGCCCCTTAACGTATCCGCCATTATGGTTATACTGCACTACAGTCCCCCTATGATTCCCACGATGTGGTTGCCATCCTTGTCAAATCTAAAATAAAACACGAATTTCTCCCAATCCCTCTTATACACCAACACTTTGTGACCAGAATACACACCCACCTTGGTCCCTTTATCTTTTTCACAACCTATGCACCTTTCCTTAGTCTTCAACTTCACCAACATACCTACTAGCTGACATGAATGCCAGACAGCCTGTCATCACACCAGTAACAACCAACTTGGTCACCAATTACTCAACTTCACAAACCATAAACACCTAATTCATCTCGGACCAGACTTCAACTCCTTCTACAACCACACAGGCCAAGACAAACCGGACATCATTCTGGCAAACTGAGCCAGCTCTATTTCAACACTACATCTCACTTGGCCCTATTACAGGCTCTGATCATATCCCAGTCATCTTACACATCTCCAACCCTACCTCATCCCGGCCACACCTTCCTTCTCCTACAAGAACGCTGACTGGGATACTTTCAAACAACACATGGACAGTACTAACCTCACCTATGACTACAACAACAAACCTATCTCTGACATCGACAGAACTTGATCTCATCCAGGACACCATTACACAAGCAGCCAACATCACAATACCAAAGAAAACTCACCACTCATTATTCCTTCAAACCCTCAATCAGAACAAGAAGACTAATTATCTGCTACCACAACCGTTTTCTCTATAACACACAGATTTAATCAAGTCTGATTAGATCTCACTTACCTTAGGAACAGCATTCTACACAGCCTAGACCAAGACCACAACAATCACTGGTCACAACTCATGCAACAAGCGGACAAACAGCGTATTAAAAACACTAAAGCCTTCTAGAACTGTATCAAAAAAAATCAGAGGCACAACTCTCAACAAATTCAAACACATCACCCACAATAACACACACATCTCAGACCTGCAGGCCGCTACTAACATCTTCAAACATCTGGGAGAACATCTTCCACCCTCACCCACCTCACCCTAACTTATTCAACACATTCAGAACATAGAACACTGGGACACTGCACACACACAAGGAAACACCAAATAGCCACATCCATCTGGACTCTCTTACCTCCTCCCAAGAACTCGACACTCCTTTCACCAACACAGACATTTAAACTCTTCTCAGACACCTTCCTCCCAAGGCTCCTGGTGCCTCTGGCCTAAGCCATATCCTAAAACCACTTCCTGACTATCATTACTGCCTACACTAACCTATTCAATGCCTCCCTTGCCTCTGAATACTTCCCTTCCCTCTTCAAAGCTGCTACTGCTACCCTCCTTCCTAAACCCAAAAAAGACCACTCTGATCCTACAAACTATCGCCCAATCAGCCTCCTCGAAACTTTAGGAAAACTCTTTGAAAAACTCATCAACCATCATCTCCGCAGATACCTGGATCACAATTCTACTTTCTGATGGCCAGTTTGACTTCATAACTCACAGATCCACACAGGATGCCATTAACATCATTCTCAACTACATCCACATAAACACAAAACAAAGTAACAGGACAGCCCTGGTTGCAAAAGACGTTGAAAAAGCTTTAGACACTGTCTGGCACGAAGGGCTCAAGTACAAACTCTGCACTAACTTTAACCTGCCTCTCACTACTCGTAAACTCCTCTGCAACTTATTAGACGGCCGTGCCATGAGAATAAAATTTTAAGGCTGTTACACTGACTACTTCACACTAAATGCCGGAGTACCCCAAGGATCTGTCCTCTCTCCTACCCTCTACATTTTATACACTAACGACATTCCAACACCTGTATACCACAATTCCATCACGCTAGCCTATGCAGACGACATTACACAACTTATCACTCATGCCAATATAGATACACTCACACACAAAACACAATGAGGTCGACAGGATAGCCATCTAGGAACAAAAATGGAGGATCAAAACCAATGCAGCTATACCCAGCATTACGTATTTTAACTACAGGAAACGTGAGCCTCAATTACCTGTCAAGCTCAGAACAGCTGTCACCCGCACTTACATCCCCATCACACAATCTGTCACTGTCCTTGGCGTTAATCTAGACTACCTTCTTCGTTTACACGGACACATTCACTCAAGGCATGCAATAGCCAGTAAGGCCCTTGCGGACCTCTACAAGCTGAAACATGCCTCTCAACGCACCAAACTACACATCTACAAATCCCTAATACGCCCTCTGATAACTTACTCTCCTCTTGCCCTCTCTCTTGCAGCAAAAACAAACAAATTGGAGCGTGTCCAGAACAAGGCTCTACTCTGGGTGCTTGATGTCAGATGGGAGGACTTCGCCACAAGCGAGTCTCTCCATGCCCAATTAGACATCTCTGCGCTGAATCTGTACTGGAAGATGCTCAGTGACAGACAGATAGACAAACTTGAGACACGATATTCGCAGACCCACAAACCAACACAACCTTTTCTACTCCTTGCATGATCCTGCTCCTAACCATATTTACAAATAACCTTGGATTCTATGACAGGTACCTTCTCTGACTGGTACCATTCTCTTACCCACGTTCACCTTAGCTTTTGGGTTAGGACATGGCTCAGTTCTACACTCCACTAGCGCTAAACGTCGCATGTCCCTTCCTCCCCGCTCACCCCACCGGAGTCCCAACAGAAGAGCCTGAATTTATCTTCTCAACATCTGTCCCACGATCTCCTTCGCTGCTGGGTTAAGCCCTGGCTCTATTTCTACGAATAAGAACACTCCTCTCCAGCACTATTCTTCGTCTGTCCCGTCTTCCCCACTCATCCCATTTGGGATCTTTCCTGAACTTTCGTTCGTTTGTATGTTAGAAGTGATCAAGGTCCCAGGACTAAAACCTTTTCTAATAAATATGTCAGTGCTTGCTTACGTGTCTTTCTAAACCAATTTGTCGGTATTTATTACCAATGTTTATACCATAATCCCTTGTAATGACTGCAGCAAATTATACGTGGGCGATGCATCTAGGGACCTCCACACACGTATTTCAGAACGCCAATACGCAAGCAGGTCTGACGATACAAGGAATGCCTGCGTGCAACACCGTAATTCACACAACCATTTAATAAACTACATAAATTCAAGACTTACCGCCACAGAAGACAACACTCAACACCGAAGAATCCTGGAATCATCGCTTATCTCTATATCCGACAACTTCAACCAGAATAATGGCTTTTATAACATAGCTGAACCACTCGCCAAGAAACTTCATCGCTATCCAACATTAGAGCATAGGAATCGAAGAACACTGCAGAAGGTCTGCTCACAAACTTATCCAATCTCCCTTCCAAGCTGCCCAAGATTTTAGACTATAACCCCACTCAGTACATCATCAGATGCAGCATTCTCCACCTGACCACAGCATTCTGAACCTGACTATAAATACTCGCGTACCTTCCACCCCAGGTAGATCTGTTTGCAACTTGAAAAAGGCCACTGTGTGGGCGAAACGGTGTCAATAAAGCAGTCGTTCCCAAACTGGGGGTAATTTAACCATTTTTGGGGGGTAATGGAGGGGTGACAGAAAAAAAGTTATGAATTCTGAAAATCAAGAAAACAATGCGGTACCCGGTATGAGGATTATTGTTAACTTTGTCTTAGTATATAAAGTTGTAAAGTAAACCTATTATAAGTAAGTAATAAAGTTAAACCAAATAACAATAAACATCAAAAACTAATATACAGTATTAGAAAAGAAGAAATATATAGCTAAGTGTGTGGAAACCCAAAAGTATTTTGACAAGTATGCTTCAGGACAAAAGTCACTCAGTAGCCCAGAACGACCTGTCCAGTACGCGTCACTCACTTCCTGAGGCTGCCTCTATTTCACACTGTCAGTTTATCTGTGAATTAGTAGCTATTATTAATTTTATATATAATGTATGTGTGGTTCTTACGTTTTCAATGGTTTTGCTAGGATTAGCAGAGTATGCGAGGCTGTATACGTTTACGTTTAGCCATATATATCAATAATAACAACATTTTGTGAAAGGGGTAACATGCTTTATGTGGCATGTTAAATTGGGTAACAAGCTGAAAAAGTTTGGGAACCACTGCAGTAAAGGATCACATTATACTGCATATGTGTTTATATTTCCATTGTGTCGGTATTTTATACCGTTTATTTCCAGGTTTATAGAAGAAAAGTTAGAGATAAGATAGGTCCCCTTAAAAATAACTCTGGACATCTTACTGACAAGGAGAATGAAATGTGCTCTATTCTTAATAATTATTTTCTCGCGGTTTTAACTCAGGAAGACAGTAACAATATCCCAGTATTTAATTTTTATAGTGGACCTGAAGATGATAAATTATGCAATATCATAGTCACGAGAGAAATGGTTATCAAACAGATAGACCGATTGAAGCAAAATAAATCCCTGGGCCCTGATAATTTTTTTTCAAGGGTTCTTAAAGAGTGTAAAATGGAACTTTGTGAACCATTGACTAACATTTTAAATATTTTTGTTCAAACAGGTGTAGTGTCTGGTAAGTGGAAGATGGCTAATGTAATTCCTATTTTTAAAGCAGGGGATAAGTCGTTACCGTCAATTTATCACTCAGTAAGCCTAACCTCAATTTCCATTGGGGTCCTCAATCTTGTCCCCCAGGATGCGACCCACGCCAGTCGACTAACACCCAGGTACCTATTTGCTGTTAGGTGAGCAGGACAACAGGTGTAAGGAAACGTGCCGAAATGTTTCCACCCGCCTGGAATCGAACCCGGGCCGTCCGTGTGTGAAGTGGGAGCTTTAACCACCAGGCTTTTGATAGAGTACCGCACCTGAGACTGTTAAATAAAGTGGCAGCTCATGGCATTGGCGGAAAAGTGCTGACATGGATCGAGTCATGGCTCACCAATAGGAAGCAGAAAGTATGCCTAAATGGGGTTAAATCCGAGTGGGGATCTGTAACAAGTGGCATTCCACAGGGATCATTCTTGGGCCCGTTGTTGTTTATAATATAGATCAATGACCTTAATGGAATTACTAGTGATATGAGCAAATTTGCCGACGACACAAAGATAGGTAGGATAATCGAGTCAAACGTAGATGCCACGGAACTTCAGGTGGATTTAGACAAACTCAATTCCTGGTCAGAAAAGTGGCAGATGCAGTTCAGTGTAGATAAATGTAAGGTTCTGAAGCTCGGGAGTGTCCATAACCCTAGTACTTACCAGTTAAATAACTTAAAACTTAGCCATACAAATTGCGAGAAGGATTTATGGGTTATTGTGAGCATCAACTTTAAACCAAGACAGCAGTGCCTAAGCGTACGTAACAAAGCAAACAGATTACTGGGATTTATATCTAGAAGTGTAAGCAACAGAAGTCCAGCGGTTATTTTACATCTCCATACATCATTAGTAAGGCCTCACCTAGATTACGCAGCTCAGTTTTGGTCTCCATATTTCAGAATGGGCATCAGTTCGCTAGAAAACATCTAGCGTATAATGACCTAATTAATACATAGAATTAGAAATCTTCCTTATGAAGAACGACTGAAGACTCTTAAACTACATTCACTTATAAGACGGAGAATGATGGGAGACATGATCGAAGTGTATAAGTGGAAGATAGGTATTAACAAAGGGGATATAAATAAAGTTTTGAAGATATCCCTTCAAGAAAGAACCCGCAGTAATGGATGCAAATTAGATAAATTTAGATATCGAAAGGATGTAGTAAAGTATTGGTTTGGAAATAGGGGAGTTGCTGAGTGGAACTGTCTACCTAGGTGGGTTACTGAAGCTAAAATTTTGGGTAGTTTCAAATTTAGGTTAGATAAATACATGAGTGAGAAGGGTTAGATTTAAGTGAGACTTGCGTAATGAGAAAATAGAATAAAAAAAACTTATTTCCTGGGTAGCATTGAAAATTGGGTTGGCAAATATTTTGTTAGTGGGAAGGATTGTAAAGGACCTGCCTTTATAGGCCAACAGGCCTGTTGCAGTGTTCCTTCTTTATGTTCTTATACATATAGTATAAGCTTAAGTATACATATAGTACCAGCGTGAGTGTATAGTACTATCCTGAGTGTCTGTTTCACCTGAGTGTATATTACGCGCCTATGTTGGTCATCCACGTGAGCGCATCTTGTACTCGTTATGAAAGATAAGTCATGAAACATCAGATATTAATTTACTACTTACTGTCACAACAAATACAGTCAGGTCCTATACAGCTGTGGTTTGCCAGAAGATTTCTACAGAATTTAATGTTCATACAGATGCCAGGGCACTTGTCAGAGGGAGGACAGCGCGCTTCTCGTGGAGTGCAACACTTGCAGGCAGAACTTACACAGCCTCCCACTACTTCATACTCTACGCTGTGACAACTTTCTCTACACACTCCGTAGCCTTCATTGCATAGTTGTATGGCACTGTACCCTGTTGAAAAATGTAGGTCTGTTGTTAACAGATAAGGAAATGAATTATGAAACTATTTTCTGATAATATATTCCATAATTTTTTTTTGCAACATTCTAGAAAGAAGGTAGAAAAACAAAACAGTAAAATAATGTGTATAGGACTGATGAGGCCACTGTGTGGCAAAAATTTTACACGTGTATAATTTACCAACTATCTACATTCCTGTTACAGAAAGCACTATCTTTTAATCTTGATACATGGGATTCTTCCTGGATCCCGGGTTACAACCTATACAGATGTGACAGTCAAATTACCGTTAAATTACAGCCCAATAAGCCTGACCTCAATTGTAGGCAAATTACTAGAGTCAATTACAGCTGAGATTATAAGAAGCCATCTCGATAAACAGCTTGATTAATCATACTCAGCATGAATTCACGAGAGGCCGCTCTTGTCAAACTAATGTATTAACTTTCTTCAGTAAAGCTTTTGAGGCTGATGATCACGATAAAGAATTTGATATTATTTATTTAGATTTTAGTAATGCTTTTGATATAGTTCTGCACTAAAGACTGTTAAAGAAAGTGGCAGCTCATGGCATTGGGGGAAAAGTACTCTCATGGTGTGACTTGAAAAAAACCACCGTGTGGGCGAAACTTTGTCAATAAAGGATCACATTAAACTGCATGTGTGTTTGTTTCCAACTTTACCAGCAACTGAAAGAGCTTAGGGTTGCTAAGCAGGAGAAACGGCGATTAAGGGAGGAGAACAAGAGGATTCTTAGTAATCCTCCTGTTGTGAGTCCCCAGGTTAAGAGGGGAGCTTGGTCAGTGGCTGGGCAACAAGGAACCAAGCTGAGGATCAAGAAAACTGTTGGAGAGGCAGAAACAACAAGAAACCAGAAGACTACTGTGAAAACTTCCAACCCATTTTCGGTGCTACCTGACGAATGTGGGTGTTCTACTGGGAATGCCACAACGAGCACCAAGGAAGCATTGGCAGACGTGAGTGAGACATCCATAGAAACCACAACGAAGACCGTCGAGAACGTCTTGACGATTTCCACAAGTGAAGGTTTAGTGCTACCTACCGAATGTGAGACGACTACTGGGAACATCACGACGGACGTCGCCAAGGAAGGTAAAAACGTTGTTCTTGGGGATAGCCAGATTAGGTACATGGATAGGGCATTCTGCTTGAAGGATAGGAGTAGGAGGCAGTGTGTTTTCCAGGGGCTGTGATGAAGGATATTGTTAGCCATCTGGATGACATTATGAGAGGTAATGGGAGCAATCCTATTATCTGTCTCAGTGCTGGAGGCAACGCTGTTGGCAGATGTAGGAGTGAGGACCTGATTAGCAGGTATAGGTCAGCAATAGAGATAATTAGGAGGAAGGGTGGGAACCCCGTCATATGTGGTATTTTGCCAAGGAGAGGAGTTGGAAATGAATGGTTGTCCAGGGCAATTGGTGTTAATTGCTAGCTGGACAAATACTGTAAGGAAAATGCAGTAACAATCATTGACAACTGGGACCTCTTCTATGGCAGAAATAACATGAATGCCAGGGATTGGGTTCACTTATCTAGGTTTGGGGTGGGAGCACTGGCCAACGCAGTTGAGGGAGCAGTTAGGTCTTTAAATGTTCATGTGGGGATGGAAGGGTATAGGGAGGGGCAGGTATTAATGTCGACTGAGGGAATGAGTGGTTATCTCGATGCATGGTTTAGGTCATATGCACAACATGTGGGTATACGAGATGCTGCTTTAAGGGAAATGGAAGGTTATGTGCAATGTGAGCTTGATGGTACAGATAGGGAGACTTTGGAAGGACAGATTACAGAAGGGGAAATTTGGAAAGTTATACTATTATTATAATCAAAAAGAAGCACTAAGCCACAAGGGCTATACAGCTGGCAAGCTATAGCTGGTGCAAGTTTAGGTAAGGCACCGTGTGTAGACAGGTTGCCTAACAAGAACATAAGAAAGAAGGAACACTGCAACAGGCCTACTGACCCATGCAGAGCAGGTCCATGTCCCCCCCAGGATAAGACCAATGACCAACCCCCCGGATTATCCCAATGACCCACCCAGTGTGGTCATCCCCACTCAAGGATGGAGCAAGGCACCAGACCCAGCAGCACAAGCTAGTCAGGTCCAACTCACACCCACCCACACCCACTCATATATTTATCTAACCTATTTTTAAAGCTACGCAACGTTTTAGCCTCAATAACTGCACTCTGGAGCTTGTTCCACTAATCCACAACTCTATTACCATACCAGTACTTTCCTATATCCTCCCTGAATCTGAATTTTTCCAACTTGAAACCATTGCTGCGAGTCCTGTCTTGGCTGAAAATTTTCAGCACACTATTTACATCCCCTTTATTTATTCCTGTTTTCCACTTATACACCTCTATCATATCCCCCCTAATTCTACGCCTTTCGAGAGAGTGCAGATTCAGGGCCTTCAGTCTATCCTCATAGGGAAGATTTCTGTTACATGGAATCATCTTTGTCATCCTCCTTTGTACGTTTTCAAGAGCATTTATATCCATTCTGTAATACAGTGATCAGAACTGAGCAGCATAGTCTAAATGAGGCCTAACCAAGGACATATAGAGTTGAAGAACAACTTGAGGACTTCTATTATTTATACTTCCAGATATGAAGCTAAGAATTCTGTTAGCTTTATTGCGAACACTAATGCATTGTTGTCTTGGTTTTAGATTACTGCTAACCAGAACTACTAAATCCTTTTCGCAATCAGTAGTAGTAAGATCTACATTATTTAGTTTATATGTGGCATGGTTATTTAACTGTCCAACATTTAGAACTTTGCATTTGTCAATATTAAACTGCATCTGCCACTTCTCCGACCATTGCGTCAGTCTATTCAAATCATCCTGGAGTGCTCTAATGTCCTCATTAGAATGAATTGGACGGCCTATTTTGGTGTCATCAGCAAATTTGCTTATGTTGCTATTTATTCCCTCATCTATGTCGTTTATGTAAATTGTGAACAACAACGGGCCCAACACTGACCCATGAGGAACACCGCTTGTGACGTGCCCCCATTCTGATTTCTCCCCATTTATGCAAACTCTCTGCTGTATTTGTCAGCCATGCCTCCACCCAGGAAAAAATTTCTCCTATTCCGTGTGCCCTAAGTTTCCTCAATAGCATCTGGTGTGGAACTCTATCGAGAGCCATATTGAAGTCCATATACACAATATCATATTCATTACCATGATCTACCTCCTCAAACACCTTACTGAAAAAAGTTAGTAAATTCGTAAGACAGGAACGTCCCTTAGTAAAACCGTGTTGAGATTCATTAATCAATCTGTGCCTTTCAAGATGGCTACGAATTGCTTCGGCAATTATTGATTCCATAAATTTTCCCACTATGGAGGTAAGGCTTATTGGTCTATAGTTCGAAGCCAAGGACCTGTCGCCTGCCTTGTAAATAGGTATTACATTAGCCATTTTCCACTTATCAGGCACTATGCCAGTTTGTAGTTATACGTTAAAAATATTAGCCAAAGGTATGCTAAGTTCCTCTTTACATTCCTTTAACACCCTTGCAAACAGTTCATCAGGACCTGGGGATTTGTTAGGTTTTAGTTTCTCTAATTGTCTGAGGACCATGTCACTAGTTACCACAATCGTGCATAGTTTATTATCGTCCTGTTCTATATAATCTATTATTTCAGGAATATTGCTAGTATTTTCCTGGGTGAAAACTTAGAGGAAGTAGGTACTTAGAATTTCACACATACCCTTATCACTGTCAGTTATCTGACCAGAGTTACTCTTAAGTGGGTCAATCTTGTCCCTAATCTTACTTCTGTATACCTGATAGAACCCTTTAGGGTTAGTCTTTGAATCCCTTGCGACCTTAGCCTCAATTTCTTTTTGCTTTTCTTATTCCTTTCTTTCTCTCTTTAATTGAATATATTGATTCCTTAACTGCCCATCCCCTCTTTTGATACGCCTATATATGCCTCTCTTTTGACCAATGAGATGTTTTAATCTATTGCTCATCCATTTGGGATCATTTTTGTAAGATCTAATTTCCATACTCAGAACATAGTTAGGACATCCCAATTTAGCCCACCCAAGTAATTTTTCAGTCCCGTGAAGTCGGCGAAGCGAAAATCTGGGACTGAGATTTGATTGCAGTTATCTGGCTAATTCCATGATATATTGGAACTAAGTGATTTGTGACCACTTTCCCCAAGCTCATCATTAACCTCAAGAATATTAATTAGTGAATCTTTGTTGGCAAGAACCAAGTCAAGCAGATTGTTTCCTCTAGTTGGTTCTGTCATAACCTGTTCTAAAAAGCAATCCTGAACCGTATCAAGAAAGTCAATAGACTCAAGATTTCCTGTCATAGTGTTCCAATCAATTTGTCTAAAGTTAAAATCTCCCATTATCACAACATTTTCATATCTAGATGCCTTAAGAATTTCGTCCCATAACAGCTTACTGCACTCCCTATCAAGGTTTGGGGGCCTATAAATCACACCCAAAATTAATTTGTCACGACCCTCGAGAAACTGAAACCAAACCGATTCTGTGTTCGATGTTTCTAATCTTATATCATGTCTAAGACAACAATTTAAATTTTCTCTGACATACATCGCCACACCACCACCCTTCCTGTTGACCCTATCAGTTAGAATAGTTTATAACCCTGTATGTTGCATTCAGAAGGCATTTCTCTATCTTTCAGGTTGAACCAGGTCTCTGTTATACCAATAATATCTATATTACCTAAACTTGCAAGTAATCTTAGCTCATCTATCTTATTTCTTAGACTCCTACTATTTGTATAGTAAACCTTAAGGGAGCTAGCCACTCGTTGCCCTCTACTATCTCTCTGTTCGTTGATCAATTGATTTGCCATTACTAGCAACTTTATTTTGAATATTGTCTTTTAAACATATCCCTGAGGTATCCCGGTAATAACTGCTGTTTTTAACCCTAATGCTGCAGCCTGATTGTTTCCCACAAGCACCCATACCTCTATAATCTATCAGTTTAAATTCTTAGACAAGTCATCAATTACCCTCTCAATTGTATTGGCTAATGCAACCACTCCATCCCCAGAGAGATGAACCCCATCCCTTGCATACATATCACGTTTGTCAAAGAAAAGGTTCCAGTTATCAATGAATTGGATTGCAAGTTCCTTGCAGTACCTGCCTAGCCAGCGATTTATACCAATTGTCCTAGACATCCATTCATTGCCCACTCCCTTTCTAGGCAAGATGCTACATATGACTGGGATCCCTCCCTTAGACCTAACTACTTCTATGGTTGACCTGTACTTATCCAGCAGCTCCTCTCTCCTGCCCTTCCCAATGTCATTACCCCCAGCACTAAGACAGATAATAAGGCTTGTTCCCATTACCTGCCATAATAATATTTCTATGTTAGGAACTGGGAAGTTTTGAGAAAATTTTTAGTCAGATTGTTCAATGTAATGAAGGAAGATGGGGAAATGGGCGAGCAGAAAAGGACTGCTGTTGTTGTATTAGTGCCGAAGGGTGGACAGACCACGGTAGAGGATTACCATGCAATATCGCTTACGTGCGGTGATTATAAGTTATTTGCAAGGGTATTAGGGAACAGACTCAAACAGGTGTTAGGTAAAGTAATTAATAGAGGACAATATGGAATACCAGGTAGGTCAATGTATGAAGGGCATGGAGTTATCAGGAGTTTTATAGAGCAGAGAAGGGAGGGGGACGGGGGTGTTTTGGCTGGATTGGAGAGCTGCTTACGATAGCGTAGAGAGGGATGCATTATGGAGTTTCATGCGTTGGTTGGGTTTCGGGAGGGAAATTGTTTCTTGGGCAAAAACTTTGTATCTGGGTGCAGTTATGAGAGTACAGGTTAATGGAAGACTAGGTGTTAACATACAGATGGGAAGGGGTTTGCGACAGGGATGCCCACTGTCACAAATATTGTTTGCATGTCTTCAGGAACCCTTTTGTAGGGCAGTTAGGTGGAGTATAGCAAGAGGGAGGGGTGATATTGCACGAGAAGGGGGGGGGCGGGTATAGTGGGTTACGTGGATGATACGACTGTCTTGGTGAGGGATGTGAGGGATTTACATAAGGTAGGAAGGGTGCTAGACTTTTTTGGTGAGGCTTCGGGGATGAAAATTAATGTTGTAAAGCCCAAGTATTTGGATCTAGGGGATAGTGTACATAATGGTGGGACTGTAGAGGACGGGTGGAGTGTGGTGGATCAGCTGTTGGTATGTGGGATAGTGTACATGCTGAATGATAGGGATGCACAAGAGGCAAATTCGAGACGCACCGTGGATGAGGTTTTGAAATGACTGGGCGGTTTGAGGGCAGTGCAGCTAACTTTGCACCAGAGGGTTATAGTCACGAATGTCCTGTTGTATAGCAAGCTATGGCACGTGGTCTCAATATATCCATTGAGACGGTGTGAGGTGCAACGGTTGCAACTGCGGGTATTCAGATATATATGGGGATCAGGTTGTGACTGGCTAAGTAGAGGGATGGTGTCGCTTCCCGTTAGCCAGGGGGGGCTGGGGTTTGTACCTTTTGAAAGCGTATGTTGAGTGCGTTTTTAAAAAGGGGGGTTTTGAAGGAGGGGGCGAGGGGGAGGCCTTGAAAGACTGCACAAGGATATGCAACATTGGTGGAGGGGTAGGGATTTAATGTTTGGAGAGGATATATTGCGAGCTCTACTGACGGTGAGGGATCTGGATTGGCTTAAATTGAGGGTTCTTGAGAGGGCAGGGGGTGGGTCTGTGGTGGCGGCAGTTGAGTTTTGCGTGGAGGAATATATGGAAATGTCTTCAGCAACTATGTGTAAAACCAGGTGTTAGGGAGGTTATGTTTAAGTTTTTACATGGGAACTTGCCGTCTGGGGTTGTGTTATTTAATAGGAGAATAAGGGAGGGTGGGGAGTGCAAAGCTTGTGGATGTTCGGAAACTATGTTTCATGTGGTGTACTTTTTTACTTGTTTACAAGATGTGAGGGTATAGTTAAGTAGGATAGGTAGGTTAGTGGGTGGGGAAGGGTTACAGGTGTTGAGGGTGTTAAGTTTAGATATAGGTGGGTGGAGTCAGCAGGTGGTGAATGTGGTTGCGTACGTGGTCACTGATTTTATTTATACATCTTGGGCCATGAGGGAGGTGGATGTAGAGGAAAGGATAAAAGTGTTAGGGGCTACAATATATAGAACTAAGTGTCGCAATAGGGATCTTTATGGGGGGAAGATGGGAGACAGCATTTACTGAGGGTTATCGTAGATTCAGGTTGAAGGATTTAAGAGATTAAAGTATAAAGTAAGGGGCAGCGGCGGGGTAGTTTCTTGAGTGTGGAAGTGTGTTTAGGCGTGTGTGATGTATGTTTTGTAATACAACAAATATGTTTCTTTTGTTGTGTGTGTGGTCTGGGTGGTTGTGTAAAATATGTTTTTCACATTGTTTTCTGACTGTTTTTAATAAAATATGTAAGTAGTGTTGTTGTACTACATTATTGTGTGTACAAGGTGTGTGAGGGCACTTCATACAGTATGTGTGTGTTTGATGGTATGAGGTGACACAAAGCATGACTTAAGTCTGTCTGGATTCTCCTTTTGTCTTCAAAGATGCTATACAAAGATAGTATAATCTGGTGTATGTGAAGTTTTTATATATTAAAATACATGCTTGTTGTATTTTCCCTTTTCGTTACTTTACGTTTCAATTGTAATTTAAGTGTATTTCGTATAGCATTTTAAAAATGTATTATTTTATGTAAATATATAATTTGCAACATTGTTGGAACGTGAGTGATTATGTTTTGCAGTAGCGGTGTAACTCTTGTTATCACCAGCGATATGTGGTAGGCTGTGCATAGAGGGTTTTCAGTTTTTTCGGACCATTGAGAATTCGTGCATGTTACTTTTGTAATTAAGGAATTGGGATGATGGTTATAAAGTATGGGTTTTTATTTAAGTACTTGTATGAGTGTATTTTGTAATTAGCAGATGAAAAGGGGTTTGGGGATTTCTGTATAATGGTATTATACATCTGTGGAGTGACGTGTATTTAATTGCCTATTAAAGAATATTGCAATGTATATTATTTGATAAATGTATTGTTTAAAATTGTATACATTTTTATTTGGCATCGATGTAACGGGACAATCTGTACAGGTGACGAGGAATTTTTTGTTAGTGTACGCGCAGAATTAAATGTGCAGTGAGTTTTTATTTGTGACACTGTTGCTTTTATATTGTATGTGGAAGATCCGACGCTGTGATCTTGTATTAATATCAATTGTGATGTTAGGATAGCAGTAGGCTTTTATAACTATTGTCGAGTAGTTAATTAAATGAACAATGGCGAGTTGTTGTACAATATGGTGAACTGGGGTTAAAGGGGGGGGGGGTAGATTTACTGTTTGAATTTTTACTGAATGCAGTTTTTCAGTGTGTATATTGTAATTAGCAGATGGAAAGAGGTAAGAGGATTGTTTTTATTTTGTATTAATTACACAATTTTATATTGTTTTAATGGAATTATGTTCATTGGCATAATACATCTATAAGTTGAGTGAAGTGTATATATTTAACATATTACTGAATATTACATTGTTTTTGATTGCTGTCATGTCTAATATAGTATAAACTTGTATATAGTATAAGTGAGAACATGGAGGGAGAGGAATTTCAATTCATAAGGATTATCGACTGGACGAAGATTGGAAAACAGTGTGTGTTGTGTTCGCAAATCTGTGTTAGTTTACGCACAGATTAGCGTCATTCCTGGTGATCCTTGGACTGTGTTCAGTGCTTCAGAGCAGTGAGCCACGAGAGGGTGGCTACGGGCCCCGACTGGGGCTCTGAGCCTCACAGCTCTGCACCCAGTGTGGGCGGCTGTGAGGTCACAGGCAGCAGCTCTGCTGCTGGCTCTGTCCCCACACCTACAGTCACCATGACAGATCCAGGAGAGCGGCCTAAACGTTCCTTGGAATGCGGGGACGAGTTGGAGGACGACGTGGGGCAGGTGGGAGCCCCCACCAAGAAGGCCAAGGATGCAGTGGAGACTACTGTACCTACCAATTTGCCACTAGGTCCGTCGGCAGCCCCTACCCAAGAAGACTTGCACCCCCAGATGGCCATAGGGGTCGTGGAAGGAAGCCAGGAGGATGTAGCTCCTCAAGTGGCAAGGATGGAGCCATCCCAGGTCCCTACACCAGTTGCGTTGGCCTCCACAGTGGACGGGGAATGGTTGACTCCACGTGGAAGGAGGAGTTCCCGCTCAGCTCGGGCACAAGCAACCAGGGCCTTCAACAAATTCAAGGTTCCCAACTACGGGTTTGTAAGGTATCTGGAAGGTCTCCCCCACCTCAAGTTCCGCTGCGAGTTCACTCTCAGGAACGAGGTTCTGGTCATTCCTCGGGACGAAGACTCTTACGAGGAGTTGAAGGGGCTGGTTGTGACGCATCCCAGCATGGTGGAACTGCTTGCTTCGGAGAAGGTGTACAAGGGGGTGCTCTTACACGTCCCTGTGCCCCTCCCACTGGACCCCATTTTGGAAGTGCCCAATATTGTCAAGGCGGAGCGACTCACTGCAACGGTGAACAAGGTGCCCACCCACCAGGTGCTCATCCACCACAAAGGTCCACTTCCCACGCACCTGGACCTTGGGGTCTGGGGAAGATTCAAGACCCGATCATACCTGTCGGGCCCAGTACAATGCTTCAACTGTCAGGGGTTCAATCATATTGCAGCCACCTGCCAGCGAGAGAAGAAGTGTGGTGTGTGCAGCAAGGCACACGACTCGAAGGACTGCATTGCAATCCTCAAACATCCACCTGGCGAAGCCCTTCGGCCAGAGCCCAAGTGTGCCAACTGCTCAAAGAGGCACCATGCCTGGAACCGGAGCTGTCCTGTGATGGTGCAGCACTGGCAGCAGGTTCATCATCGGAACGACCCGACAGCCCCGACGCCACCCAGCCTTGGAACTGCCCAGCAACAGTCAGCATGGGCTCCAATCATGGTTCCCCGGATACGGCAGGAGGGCAATACCAGCGAGTTCCCAGCACTGGGCTCCCAGCGGTGGCATCAGAGGGCAGACACTGGTTTGCAGCAGCGCGGTCAACTGCGGCGTCAGATGGCAAGGTGGCCAAGAAGGCAGAATCGTTGGGAAAAACAGCCACAGGCCAGGCACACTGCCCAGCAGGTCCCAGCTGGGCACCAACATTTCGTGCCATACTGCCAGCAGGCCTCTTCCTAAGGACAGGCCCCTACTGTGAGCAGCCAGCGTCAGGCAGAGGTTCCCCGCCAGGGGACTTGGAAGCCCATGGCCACTCATGCCGGGCCCAGGGTGCACCCAGCTTATGCTGCTGCAGTGTCGACAGCCACCCAGACATACCCAGTGATCCAGCCCCGCCTCGACGGGTCGTCCAGCTCAATGCCTGCAGAGGTAATGGTCGAATCCTTTCCGGATCGGCTGAAGAAAACCATCGGGGTCATCTCAGCACTCCTCTGTCGCCTGCTGCCGTCGGCAGAGGACAGGGGCGCCTGCAGGCAGCTCCTGTCATGGATGCTGGGCGTGGTCCTACTAGACAGGAAAGACTCAATGGAACTTCAAACCATCATCCAGGAGTCCTTCCAGTCTGTGATGGAGGAGGCCCCGGAGTCGCCAACAACGGACGACGAGTCCCAGGCAGAGATGGAATCAGTGAGCCACCTCTGCAGCCCTTGAAGATCCTCCAGTGGAACATTTGTGGGCTGCAGCGGAAAATTCACTTAGTGATTGAAGCTGCAGTTCAGGATGAGGTTGATGTCTTCCTGTTTCAGGAGACACTCACCGATTTGTCACGTCAAATGCAGCCACGTATTCCGGGATTCTCTGCCTACCTTCAGCGCCTGGAAGGGACTGGCAGGGGCACGGCGATCTACGTCAGGACCACTATCCCTCATTCAATCTCCACTGACCCCATCGACTGTGGGGAGGGCGTAGAGGTTCAGGCTGTCACCCTACACCTGGCGGATGGACCTCTCGTGGTTTACAATATTTACAGAAGCTCTCGGTACACCCTTGACATCTCAGAGGTGGCAGCACTCGCCCCACGGGAGGGTCTTGTTGTGGCTGGGGATGTCAATGCCCACCACCCAATACTTTCTTCTTCTCTCCTACCAACGCAGCTGGGAGGCACCTTGCGGCTGTGCTGGAGGAGGTCCCTGAGATCGCCCTCCTCAGTAATGGTGAGCCAACCCATCACTATGGTGGCCGCTTGGATGTCACACTCATCTCTAGGGGGTTGCTCTCGAGCGCGAGATGGGAGGTCCACCCCCGTCTCACCAGTGATCACTTTGCAGTGGTCACCACGCTGATGGTCCAGCGGTGCCCGCTCCCCACACCTACCCCCAGATGGAATCTAAAAAAGGCCGACTGGCAGTGCTTCCAGGAGGTCATTGAGCGTTGGTGGGCGGAGTCTCCCCTTCCAGAAGACCCAGATGAGGCGGCTCAAAGCTTGCAGGTGGCCTTCACATGTGCAGCTGAGGCAGCAATACCTAAGATTACAGGCGGAGGGTCATATAAACGTGACTGGTGGTTTTACAATGAGGACATCAGGGAACAGAACCACCGCATCAATGTTGTACACAAGATGCACAGGCGTAATCCCACGGTTGAGTCCATGCGTCTGCTCAGGGAAGTGGTGCGGCATACACGCCATGTCTCACACAGGGTCCGGCAGGCTAAATGGTTCGAGTGGTGTGCCTCCTTCAGCTACTCCTCCACCTTATCTGAGATTTGGACCAAGTTACGATTGGCCACTGGGCAGCGTCGCAGTGTGGCTCGGTTGCACCCAGACCCAGCAACGGAGGCAGAGCGTCTGGTGGACCTATTCACCTCCAGAGCGGCCATGGCTCAACTGCCTCAGGATCTCCAGGACCTCCAAGCCACCCTCCTTCCTAGAAGGGTGATGGTGATCCAAGCAGCATGCCAGGCTGGGGATGTCACGGATGAAGACTTCACCGACCAGGAGCTCCAGGCAGCCTTCACATCTCATCGAGACCCTGCTCCGGGGCATGATGGTATCACCTATGGCATGATCACTCGGTCTGGCCATTCTGGACATTCAGCTGTCCTGGGAGTCATCAACCAGACTTGGCGAGCTGGCAAACTCCCTGTCGTATGGAAGGAGGCTGACATCATACCGATTCCTAAGCCTGGGGATCCTGGCAGTGTGAGACCCATCTCTCTCACCAGTTGCATCTCGAAGGTGTCTGAAAGGATGGTGTTGGAGCGCCTGAGGTGGAAGCTTGGCCCTCCTCATAAACACCTCTATGGCTTCACCAGAGGAGTGGGCACTTTCGAAAGCCTTACCACTCTACTGACCGGCATTGGGTCGGACGCCCAAGCCCACATTGTTGTCTTTCTTGACCACGAGAAAGCTTTTGAGCTAGCCAGTGCACCTGCCATCCTCTCACTCTTGGCCCGCAGGGGGATTAAAGGCAGGCTACTTTCATGGCTTCATTCCTATCTCCAGGACAGGCGGGCCCGGGTACGCTTCCAGGGGCATGCCTCTTCTCTCAAGACCCTGGACAACGGCACTCCACAGGGTGGGGTGCTTAGTCCCACCCTGTTCAATGTACTGATGCATCAGCTGGTGTGCCTGCCTTTCTCCAGAGGGACCATCCTCCTCAGCTATGCCGATGACCTGGCACTTGTCGTACCTTGTCGTACCGGCTTTTGCAGCGTGCCCAGGAGGACCTCGATCTGCTGGCTTCCACCTGCCGTCACTTGGAACTCAAGATATCTGCAGCAAAATCCAAAGCCATGATCCTTCGCACCAAGGTGCCCAGTCAGAGGCTGCGGGTCCTGGGCATCGACCTGGAGTGGGTTCACAGTTATAGGTACCTTGGCATCTACATTGACAGGCACCTCACCTTCCAGAAACATGTGCGCCACATTAAAGAGAGGGCTCTGCAGAGGGTCAGGGCATTGAGTGCCATGGCCAACCCTAGGGTTGGGGCCAGCCTCGAGGTCATGAGGTTGTTCTACATCCAGGCAATACGTTCCCTCGTTGACTATGGGGCACTTGCTCTGGTTCACGCCAGACCCACAAACATCAAATCCCTCAGTGTCATCCAGAACACAGCTGTACGGGCCATGCTGGGGGCTCCTAGGTGGGCCAATGCAGTGGCTCTGAACCTTGAGGTGCAGCTACAGCCTCTTGAAGACAGGATCCAACTGGTAGCTGCCAGGAGGATTGCAAAGTATCTCCGACTCCCAGGGGCTGACAAACTGATGAGAGATTTACGGGTCCGCCAGGGACAGGTCATTCCACTGCATCCCGGCCGCCGATGGATGTGGTCGGTAGCAGATGCCACACAGAAGCTCTTGCCCATGACATTGCTCCAGGCGGGAGGCTGCGACAGACTGGCAGCGAACTACACGGTGCCACCCCCTTGGGACCAGAGCTGTTTGCGGTGAGCTGGACAACCCTACCAGACAGCACGAGGCATTGCACCCGGGACATTCTGCACCACCTTGCCTCGGCTAGCATTGTGGGTGCGGAAGGCCCAGGGTGTGTGCCATATTACACTGATGGCTCCAGAGACCCAGTGGCAGGCCGCACAGCTGCTGGGATGTTCCACAGCAATCTGACAGCAGGTTGGCGCCTCCCAGACCATTGCACCATCCTCCAGGCCGAACTCTTTGCCATCCAACAAGCTCTGCGGCATGCTCTTGCAGACCATCAGCATCCCCCCATCATCCACTTTGATTCCAAGGCAGCAATCCAAGCGCTTATGCACAGAGAGCCAAAGGACAACATACACTTAATCACATCCATCCGGGGTGACCTGCAGACTCTCATGGCCCAGGGTCGCAGGGCTACCATCAACTGGATCCCGAGCCATGTGGGTATCCCTGGCAATGATGCTGCAGATGAGGCTGCTAGGACTGCAACCCTCGAGGCACAGCCACATGCTGCGATCTCCATCAGCCTCAGCCAGATTGCGCTGTTGGCTGCTGGTGCGGCGAGGCGCCCATTCCCTGACCCTGGGGAGTCACGGAGCCTCTGTTGGTATGTCAGGGCGACTCACAGGGTGCCCCCTCCAAGTCTTCGGACACAGTCCAGGGAACTGAGGGTGCATATCCACCGCCTACGCTTAGGGTATCCCACCACTGCGCGGATTGTTGAACGGGCACGAGAGGAGCTCTGTGCCCATTGTGACTGAATGGTTCCATAGCCCTTAGTGCACTACCTGTTAGACTGCCCGGCTACGATGCCCCTTCGCCGTAGACACTTCCCAATGACCCCAGTAGGGCAGACCCGAGAGAATGAGGCAGCACATCTTGTGTACTTAGCTGTCAGGGACTTGGAAACCTTACTTCCAGTCCTTGCATGTCATCCACCCCCCCCCCCCCGCTGAAGTTGCTGCGAGGGCCTGCTTTGGGCCTCCATTGCACTGCACACCAGCCACTGTTAGTGCACACTAACGTTTGGTACGTCATCTGGCCATAGGGCCGGTGAGGTACCCCCCCCCTTCCTGCTGAAGACCTGCCACACAGGTGCAAGTAACGATAAATGTCACTTCCCTACCCGGGGAGCCAATGCCGGGTCACCAAAATGGAAGAGACCCGGACCGGGATTACCGGCGAATCAAATAGAATAGAATAGAATATAGTATAAGTGTTAAGGGATGAGCTGTACAGGTGATGAGGGAAATTTTGTGTAAGGGCAAAGTGAAACGTACAGTGTTTAGATAATGGAGAATTTACATTGGCTATGTATGATCCGATACTGTACACTTATTTATGTAATGTATGTTTTAAATAAAATATAAAAAAAACTCACTTAGTCTGGTTATACAATATAAACAGTGAAACTTTATAAAGGTAATTGTTACAATTTACACTTGAATAAATCCCAGCCACATTTAGGCTTAGAAATTTCACAGTTTTATCAATTTAAAAAACTTTAATACATTATTATTTTATTTTTAAGTAACCCCAAACAAATGTCTTTCACTCAAATTACCTTTATTAAATTACCTGATGTTCACTATCATATCTGGGTTCAGGAGGGCCAACGACTCTAGTTTTTGAGAAATTATGTAGGTAAATTTTCCCTACATACTTGTGAAGAAGTTTTGCTACATCAGACTTACTGATATTGATGTAGGTCAGAGTCAAGTGGAAGTTTAAGTTCACCAATATTGATGTAGGTCAGAGTCAAGTGGAAGTTTAAGTTCACCAATATTGATGTAGGTCAGAGTCAAGTGGAAGTTTAAGTTCACCAATATTGATGTAGGTCAGAGTCAAGTGGAAGTTTAAGTTCACCAATATTGATGTAGCTCAGAGTCAAGTGGAAGTTTAAGTTCACCAATATTGATGTAGCTCAGAGTCAAGTGGAAGTTTAAGTTCACCAATATTGATGTAGCTCAGAGTCAAGTGGAATTTTAAGTTCACCAATATTGATGTAGCTCAGAGTCAAGTGGAAGTTTAAGTTCACCAATATTGATGTAGCTCAGAGTCAAGTGGAAGTTTAAGTTCACCAATATTGATGTAGCTCAGAGTCAAGTGGAAGTTTAAGTTCACCAATATTGATGTAGGTCAGAGTCAAGTGGAAGTTTAAGTTCACCAATATTGATGTAGCTCAGAGTTAAGAGGAAGTTTAAGTTCACCAGGTCACAATAAGTACACCAGGTCACAATAAGTACGCCAGGTCACAATAAGTTCACCAGATCACAATAAGTACACCAGGTCACAATAAGTACACCAGGTCACAATAAGTACGCCAGGTCACAATAAGTTCACCAGGTCACAATAAGTTCACCAGGTCACAATAAGTTCACCAGGTCACAATAAGTACACCAGGTCACAATAAGTACACCAGGTCACAATAATATCCCACGTTCGTGTTCACCTTCTCAGGTCATCATGACTCACACGTCTGGATTTTAAATTATTACTTGAACATAGTTCTTAAAATTTGAAAATTTATGCCAGTAACACTGACAAATTATGTGGACAGTATATGTTTAATGATATTTATTACTTGACCTGAGTAATTTGCTTGAGTAATTTTATATATACGTAAGTCAAAAGGTATAAAGGGCATTTCAATATTACTCACAAAATTAAGATTTTGGTGTCATATCCTAACTCCTCAGTTTTGGTTGGCAATTTATATTGGCCAATGTGAATTAGCATAAATGTAGTGAATTAATACAGTGGAAGGCGAACATTACATGTGGCGTGAACTTCATCATTTATTGATGATATCGCTTCTATTACACAGTAGTTAATATTTGAAAATTCTACCGATGTCCACCTCTCAGGATGGCCACCGGGAAATAACTCCACCTCTCAGGATGGCCACCCGGGAAATAACTCCACCTCTCAGGATGGCCACCGGGGAAATAACTCCACCTCTCAGGATGGCCACCCGGGAAATAACTCTACCTCTCAGGATGGCCACCGGGGAAATAACTCCACCTCTCAGGATGGCCACCCGGGAAATAACTCCACCTCTCAGGATGGCCACCCGGGAAATAACTCCACCTCTCAGGATGGCCACCGGGGAAATAACTCCACCTCTCAGGATGGCCACCCGGGAAATAACTCCACCTCTCAGGATGGCCACCCGGGAAATAACTCCACCTCTCAGGATGGCCACCCGGGAATTAACTCCACCTCTCAGGATGGCCACCCGGGAAATAACTCCACCTCTCAGGATGGCCACCGGGAAATAACTCCAGGAAATAACTCTACCTCTCAGGATGGCCACCCGGGAAATAACTCCACCTCTCAGGATGGCCACCCGGGAAATAACTCCACCTCTCAGGATGGGGGAAATAACTCCACCTCTCAGGAAATAACTCCACCTCTGGCCACCCGGGACTTAACCCCACCTCACAGGATGGCCACCCGGGAAATAACTCCACCTCTCAGGATGGCCACCCGGGAAATAACTCCACCTCTCAGGATGGCCACCCGGGAAATAACTCCACCTCTCAGGATGGCCACCGGGAAATAACTCCACCTCTCAGGATGGCCACCCGGGAAATAACTCCACCTCTCAGGATGGCCACCCGGGAAATAACTCCACCTCTCAGGATGGCCACCCGGGAAATAACTCCACCTCTCAGGATGGCCACCGGGGAAATAACTCCACCTCTCAGGATGGCCACCCGGGTAATAACTCCACCTCTCAGGATGGCCACCCGGGAAATAACTCCACCTCTCAGGATGGCCACCCGGGAAATAACTCCACCTCTCAGGATGGCCACCCGGGAAATAACTCCACCTCTCAGGATGGCCACCCGGGAAATAACTCCACCTCTCAGGATGGCCACCCGGGAAATAACTCCACCTCTCAGGATGGCCACCCGGGCAGTAATCGCTCAGATTCAGTTATATTTTTATGACCTCTCACCTTGGGTCAAATAAAGAGCTGAGACGACCAGCAGACAACCTTCCACACCCACGTCACCAACACTGTCACCTGACATCCACACAACCCCTCCTCCCCCACCAACACTCTCACCTGACATCCACACAACCCCTCCTCCCCCACCAACACTCTCACCTGACATCCACACAACCCCTCCTCCCCCACCAACACTCTCACCTGACATCCACACAACCCCTCCTCCCCCACCAACACTCTCACCTGACATCCACACAACCCCTCCTCCCCCACCAACACTCTCACCTGACATCCACACAACCCCTCCTCCCCCACCAACACTGTCACCTGACATCCACACAACCCCTCCTCCCCCACCAACACTCTCACCTGACATCCACACAACCCCTCCTCCCCCACCAACACTCTCACCTGACATCCACACAACCCCTCCTCCCCCACCAACACTCTCACCTGACATCCACACAACCCCTCCTCCCCCACCAACACTCTCACCTGACATCCACACTACCCCTCCTCCCCCACCAACACTCTCACCTGACATCCACACTACCCCTCCTCCCCCACCAACACTCTCACCTGACATCCACACAACCCCTCCTCCCCCACCAACACTGTCACCTGACATCCACACAACCCCTCCTCCCCACCAACACTCTCACCTGACATCCACACAACCCCTCCTCCCCCACCAACACTCTCACCTGACATCCACACTACCCCTCCTCCCCCACCAACACTCTCACCTGACATCCACACTACCCCTCCTCCCCCACCAACACTCTCACCTGACATCCACACTACCCCTCCTCCCCCACCAACACTCTCACCTGACATCCACACAACCCCTCCTCCCCCACTCAGTTGGAAGTTCTCCCTCACTTCCTCACAAGTAATTTGGTAGTTTAACTACCATTAACACGCAATATATATATTACCACTTAACATTTTATTATATTATATTAAGAATTATAGGAAAATTATAATAAAATCCACAACTGTAATTACTCTCTATCAAACTTATTAAAACCAAATAACACGTAAACTCTTAACTTTTTTTTTATATTTTATTTAAAACCAATACAGCTTAACATAAAAATAAAAAATAAAAGGAAACAGTATGGATCTCAATCCTGAAGGTTCGTACACTGACCAAATAAACCCGAGCATTGTCTGCATCGCTCTCGGGCCGTGTAGACCTCCTTGCCTGACGCTCCTCAGTAACCTGACAGCAGTGGTACGAGGTGTTGTTGTGTCTCTTTTGACACCGCTGGAAAATTACTGGTGTTTAGATGGCGGTTTGTCATCGCAGACGCATTAATACTATTGGTATTGAACTGCTTCGAGGTGTGATTACACCTAGTTTAGCTCAGATACTCTTACCCAAGATAATCAGGGAGACATATGGCATTCAAGACGGTGAATTGTATGGGGTAGTGTTGAATGGAGGGCATAGAATATTTGTGAAACTGCTTGCTGCGACAGTGTATGAATCGGTGGTTACGCGCTTTCAAGATGTGTGTTTTGACGTTTCCCCTGCTGTGCGTGTGAAACTGGTGGACGTGTCTCGATATTATACCTGGATAAAGTTGCGGAATGTCCCCTTTGAGGCGAACGAAGCTGACATCAGGAACGTATTTGAGAAATATGGGACCGTGCATTTTGCCCAGCAGGGTAAGTGGTTGATGGGTGCCTACGAAGTTATGCTGGAAGGTACTTTCAACCTTAAAATGACGTTGCGGCAACCCATACCGTCATACGTGTATCTTCAAGATTTTAGGAAACAGGTAATGGTTTTATATCCTGGACAACGGTGTACGTGTTGCATTTGTGGAGAGAATGACCACATAGCGGCGGCATGCGAGAAGAACAGACGCGTGACCAAACCTGTGCAAGAAGAGGTAGCCCCAGTCACACGTGATGAAGGTGAGCATCGATCATCAGAGGAAGGGCGTGGTCGTTTGTGGAGTGAGATGGTGGAAGAGGCTTTTCAAAATGAGAGTGAGTCCTCCCCTCAGCTCCCTGCACCTGAGTCGTTGCCAACACCATCTGCTGGATTGGTACCCCAAAATGACGTGTTAAATATAGGGGAGGAATTCGAGGAAGTTTTAAAGACCTTGTCACCACCTGTGGCGGAAGCTCCGTCTACGAATGATGTAGTTGGAGACTTTTTGAGTCCAGATTGTAAACAATATGAGACTCAGCGGAATGACGACGAGACTGAGACATCGGGGGACTTCATACCTCACTGTAAAGTGGATGTTGAGGTACATCATGAGGCTTCCTCAGACCTTGACATGGAGGATAAGAACGTTACGAGGAAACGAGCAGCTACGTCAGATTCAGATGAAGTACCTACGCCAGCACAGAGGACTGGGAAGAAAACTGAGAGGATGGGAGAGGGAAGGGATGGAGAGGGGGGGTCATGTGGGACGCCATCGCAAGAAAGGGAGGGGAATTGGAAGGTACTATGAAGAAAACCCATAGAAATAATTCAAGAGGTGAAAAACGAGAGTAGAAGAGGCAAGGGTGGAAAATATAACAGGCCTTAGGTGTATGACTGCTAATGTTAACGGTTTATGTACTAGACTAAAGAGAGATTGGTTAAACAATTTTCTTAGCAAACATAGAGTTGATGTTATGTTCCTTCAAGAACACAATTTCAAAGAAGGAGAAGTGTTGCAGGTTGCAGGTTATACAGTACTGACCCTGCCAACTATTCGTTTGAAAGGTGGTGTGGATCTTTTAATAAAAGAGACGAGCCCGTTTGTGTTGCAGAGATGTGAGGGGGTGGGGGGAGGGTGTTGCAGAGATGTGAGGGGGGTGGGGGGAGGGTGTTGCGAGTGGATGGAACTTGGATGGGAAAGCGTGTATCTTTAGTAAGTGTGTACGCCCCTGCGGAGAATAGCACGAAGGTACGAAAGGATTTTGTGTGTGAGGACCTTGTTTATTTTGTGTGTGCACTTCCAGAAGTGGCGATAGTGGGGGGTGACTGGAACTGTGTCATCAGGGCGGCTGACGTCGAACCCAAAGGGGCTGGGCATATGTCTGCACCTCTCAGAGATTTGTTGAGGGATGTTAAGTTACGTGATGTGTTTGGGGGAGGGGTGTGGGAAACAGAACATACTTTTATCACAAGGGGATATGCTGCAAGGTTAGACAGAGTGTATATTTCTCAGGGAGTAGTTGCAAAGTCTTTTAAAACGATTCAGACGGTTTTGTCAGATCATAGGGCAGTAGTAGTGGAGGTAGGGTGGGAGGGGACGGCAGAAATTTATCGGCCTTATTGGAAATTAAATATTAATGTGTTAAGTGATGACGAAGGTTTAGAGGGTTTTCCTATGCTGTGGAAAGAGCTTTCAAGGGAAGCTCAGGAGGTAGAAGACATTGTAATGTGGTGGGACTCGGTAGCAAAAGAAAGGATAAAATCCTTTACGTGAGGGAGGGTAAATGTACAAACACCCTAAAATATGGAATAGTGAATTATTTAGAGGATCGATTAAGAGGTTGTTATGGGCAGGGAAAGGTTGGTGGTGTTTACACAATGGACGAGATTGTAGACATAAAAGAGAGCTTGCGAACGTTGCATAATGAGCGGTTTCAAGTGGTGTGGGTGCAAGCAGGATTAGAAGAAGTTTTGTGGGGAGACAAGCCATCTGCGTGTGTGTTGCGGCAGCAAAAGCAAAAGCAGACGCTGATGGCAATCCCGAGCTTGGAGGTACATGAGTCGATGGGAATCCATAGAGTAGGTAGTGATAAGAAACACGAAAGCTATGATTGCATATGCGGATATGTGGTATAAAAAATACTGGACTAGTAGTGATGTGGATGAAGTGGAATTAAATCGGGTGTGCACATATGCACACATAGTGATAGGAAGGCTTTGGGTGGGGATATTACTGAGGAGGAAATTGAAATTGCTTTACACGGAATGAGAAAGGGCAAAGCCCCGGGTATTGATGGTTTACAGCATTGGGCGTTGATTGGGAAGTTCATGGTAAGATTATTAAATTGTATGAAGGAGAAGGGTACGTTAGGGAATAAGCAGAACACAGCAATTGTGGTGCTGGTCCCGAAAGGCAAAGGGCAGCCAGACATTAGGAAGTATAGGGCAATATCGTTGCTCTGTGCAGACTATAAGGTTTTCGCTAAAATTTTGGGTAATAGGGTGAAATGCGTGGTGGGAGGGTTGTTTCACCATCGCAGTTTGGGTTGCCAGGCAGGTTGATGTTTGGTCACGGGATTTTAAGAAGTTTTGTGAAGTCAAAGGGGGGGAGGGGGCGGCTTTACTGGCCTTAGACTGGCGAGCCGCCTATGATAGAGTGGAAAGAGGTGCACTGCAGAGTATACTTAGGAGACAGGGTTATGGTGAAGAAATAGTTGGATGGGCAAACACGCTGTATAAGGGAGCAAAGATGAGAGTACAAATAAATGGATGTATGGGGACGGACTTTGAGATTGGTAGAGGTTTACGACAAGGGTGCCCTATGTCACAGATCTTATTTGCGTGTTTTCAGGATCCCTTTTACAGGATGGTTGAGAGCACAGTCAATTCCCGAGGTGAGGGGGGAGTAGGGGAAGGGAGATGTTGGCCGGCATTAATAGGTTATAGGGATGATGACTGTTTTGGTGTGTGAATGGATGTCTATGAAAGTGTTGGAAGATGTTGTACATGTGTTTGAACGAGCCACGGGTATGAAGGTAAATAGTGAAAAGTCAATGATCATGGGGTTGGGTACCTGGAAAGGGGGAGGAATGGTGAGCTGTAACGTGGTTAACACGACTGCGATGTCATTAAAGATTGCGGTATTATTTATAGAGACGATTTGGATGTGGCGCTGGAGGAAAATTCAGTAAGGACGTTGGAAAAGGTCATTGGTCGTCTGGGTGTTTTGAGGCCCCAACATCTCACTCTGGCCCAACGTGTGATCGTTGTTAACGTTTTATTGTATAGTAAGGTGTGGCACGTTGCGGCTGTATTCCTGATTACAGGAACAGCGATCAATGGAATATTGAGAAGAGTATTTACCTTTCTGTGGGGATCGAGGTGTGATTAGTCAAAACGTGAGGTTATGCTACCTGTCCATCGAGGAGGTTTGGGATTGTTGGACTTAAAGCGTAGGGTAAAATGTGTTTTTCTAAAGTGGGAGGTTTGGCGTGTGGGTGTGATGGCGGGAAATATGGGACAGGTATATATGAGGTTGAAAAAGTGATATGGGGGAATGGAATTGAGGGAATGGGAGATTGTACTAAGGGCTTTGTTGATGGTAAGGGAACGGAAAAAAAACATTCGCATAAGGGTTTTAAGTAGGTTACTGGGGGATACGTGCGCAGCTCCAGTAGAAGGTTTGTTCCCCATGTACTCGTGGGAAAATATTTGGCTCAGATTAGTAAGCTGAAATTACGGCTAAGGGTGTGTGAAGTCATGTTCCATTTTTTACATGGTATATTGCCGTCATGGGCAATACTATGATCCATAAGAGTCGTGGAAGGTGGCGGGTGTGGGGCTTTTCCTGTCTATTTTTGCGAAGGTTTAGAAATGTCAGGAGTTGGTTAGGTAGGGTGGTACAGAGGGTGGGGGGAGAGGGGTGCAGGTCCTGCGCGCCTTAAGATTAGACCAGGAAGTTAGAGGAGTTTTAGATTATATTATCGTGGATTACATTATATTTCATGGGTAATGAGGGGGAAAGGGTTAAGTGAGGTGAGAAGGCGTGTCCTTGCAATAACGTTTTATCGTATAATGTGTAGGAATAGGGAATTGTATGGAATGAGGTGGGATAAGGGTTTTTGGACGGTTATAAAAGGCTAACTATTGAAAGCCTTGTGAATTTGTGAATAATATACGGGCATGCCGGGTAAGTTTCCGTGTAGGTCAGTGGGCAATAGCTGGCTCGTCTCTTGGGGGGAGGTGTGAGTTGCGTGAATATGAGATTGGTCATGGATGTATTCTAGTTGTTATGGATGTGTGTTTGTTGATTCTGGAGTTAGTGTTACTCACTATAACTTTTGTGTACAAAATGACAGTGGTGCCTTTACAGTATTTGTTATGTTTTTGAAGCTTTCCTTTTGTGTAAAGACTCGTTTTTTCTTGAGTCACAAGTTTTCTTAGTATTTTGTTTTTGATTGTGGTCCAGATATTTGGGTTTACAAACCTGCATATATATATATATATATATATATATATATATATATATATATATATATATATATATATATATATGCATGTTTTATCACTTCCCTGTTACTGTTCAATCTAGTCTGAGTCACCAAAGTATTAAAGGGATATAACATGTGTACATGTGTACACGGTGACGTGTACTTAGCTCTGTGAAGACCTGTTTGTGTGCTCTCTGTGAATCTGAACCAGGATGCCCTCTCTTGAGCAACTTTACCAGCAGCTGAGAGAAGAACTCCGAGTTGCTAAACTGGAGATACGGCGATTAACGGAGGAGAACAAGAGGATTCGTAGTAATCCTTCTGTTGTGAGTCCCCAGGTTAAGAAGGGAGCTTGGTCAGTGGTCGGGCAACATGGAACCAAGCTGAAGATTAAGAAAACGGTTGGAGAGGCAGAAACAACGAGAAACCAGAAGACTGGGGTGGAAACTTCCAACTCATTCTCGGTGCTACCTGACGAATGTGAGTGTTCTACTGGGAATGCCACAACGAGCACCAAGGAAGCATTGGCAGACGTGAGTGAGACATCCCTAGAAACCCCAACGAAGACCATCGAGAACGTCATGACTAATTCTACAAGTGGTGTAATGCTACCTGGCGAATGTGAGTCGACTACTCGGAGCATCACTACGGACGACGCCAAGGAAGGTAAAAACATTGTTGTTGTTGGGGATAGCCAGATTAGGTACATGGATAGGGCATTCTGTTTGAAGGATAGGAGTAGGAGGCAGAGAGTATGTTTTCCTGGGGCTGGGATGAAGGATATTGTTAGCCGTCTGGATGACATCATGAGAGGTAATGGGAGCAATCCTATTATCTGTCTCAGTGCTGGAGGCAACGATGTTGGCAGACGTAGGAGTGAGGACCTGATTAGCAGGTATAGGTCAGCAATAGAGATAATTAGGAGGAAGGGTGGCAAACCTGTCATATGTGGCATTTTGCCAAGGAGAGGAGTTGGAAATGAATGGTTGTCCAGAGCAATTGGTGTCAATTGCTGGCTGGACAAATACTGTAAGGAAAATGCGGTAACATTCATTGACAACTGGGACCTCTTCTATGGCAGAAATGACATGTATGCCAGGGATGGGGTTCACTTGTCTAGGTGTGGGGTGGGAGCACTGGCCAACGCAGTGGAGGGAGCTGTTAGGTCTTTAAACTAGGAATAGTTAGTGGTATGGGTTTTGGCGGGAAAATGTGAAGTCGCAGGGTAGTAACATGAGTACTAGGAGAACTAGTAATAGGCAAAATGAGGAGGATATTGGAAAGCCAGTGGCACTAATTGACAATGACAGTAATAGGTTTAGTGGAATAACAGAAAGGAGCAGGAAGGGTAAAGAGATAGGAGGGTCATTAAATATTTATTACACAAATAGTCGCAGTGCTAGGAATAAGATGGACGAGTTGAGACTAGTTGCTAGTGCAGGTAACATAGATGTATTTGCCATTACTGAGACGTGGTTTAATTCAAAAAGTCGGGACATGCCTGCAGAATGTCACATTCAGGGTTTTAAATTGTTCCAAGTAGATAGAAGTATCGGGAAGGGGGGTGGGGTGGCATTGTATGTCCGAGATCGCTTGAACTGTTGCATAAAAACGGGTATTAAGTCTGAAGTAACACATACAGAGTCTGTTTGGATAGAATTTTCAGAGGGGCATGAAAAATTAATTTTAGGTTTGATATACCGTCCCCCAAATTTAGATAGGGACCAGGGGAGACTACTATGGGAGGAAATTGTTAGGGCCACAAGGCACGATAATGTAGTAATTCTAGGAGACTTTAACTTTAGTCATATTGATTGGAATTTCTTAACTGGGAATTTAGAATCATACGATTTCTTAGAAGTAGTTCAGGATTGTTTTTTGAAGCAGTTTGTGACAGAACCTACAAGGGGTAATAACCTGCTTGACTTAGTTCTGGCAAACAATGAATCCCTTGTTAATAATTTAGAAGTTTCAGAGGAACTGGGTGCCAGCGACCACAAATCAATTACATGTAGAATTGAATGGAAGTATGATAGTAGGGATAACTCAGTAACAGTCCCAGATTTTCGCTTAGCAGATTACGATGGGCTTAGAGAACACTTATCATCTGTTGACTGGGGTAACGAAGAGAGCTATCAATATGACAGTTTTCTGAACAAAATACATGCTGCTCAAAGAACGTTTATCCCTTATAAGGAAATTAGATCAAATAGAAATGACCCAAAATGGATGAATAATAGGCTGAAATATCTACTAGGGCATAAGAAAGGAATTTATAGGCGTATCAAAAGAGGCGAGGGTCATCTTATGAATCAGTATATTGACATTAAGAGGGACATTAAAAAGGGGATAAGTAAAGCTAAAAGGGACTATGAAATTAAAGTTGCTAGGGATTCTAAAACTAACCCAAAAAGTTTTTTCCAGGTCTATAGAACAAAAGTCAGATATAAGATAGGTCCCCTTAAAAATAACTATGGGCATCTTACTGACAAAGAGAATGAAATGTGCTCGATTTTAAATAATTATTTTCTCTCGGTTTTTACACAGGAAGACACTAATAATATTCCGGTAATTAATTTTTATAGTGGATCAGAAGAAGATAAATTATGTAACATCACAGTCACTAGTGAAATGGTTGTGAAGCAGATAGACAGACTGAAGCAAAATAAGTCACCGGGTCCTGATGAGGTTTTTTCAAGGGTTCTAAAGGAATGCAAAATGGAAGTCTGTGAACCATTAACTAATATTTTTAATTTATCTCTTCAAACAGGTGCAGTGTCTGATATGTGGAAGATGGCTAATGTAATTCCTATTTTTAAAACAGGGGACAAGTCGTTACCGTCAAATTACCGCCCAATAAGCCTGACCTCAATTGTAGGCAAATTACTAGAGTCAATTATAGCTGAGATTATAAGAAGCCATCTCGATAAGCATAGCTTGATTAATGATACTCAGCATGGATTCACAAGAGGCCGGTCTTGTCTAACTAATTTATTAACTTTCTTCAGTAAAGCTTTTGAGGCTGTTGACCACGATAAAGAATTTGATATTATTTACTTAGATTTTAGTAAGGCATTTGATAGAGTTCCGCACCAAAGACTGTTGAAGAAAGTAGCAGCTCATGGCATTGGGGGAAGGGTGCTCTCGTGGATCGAATCATGGCTCACAGACAGGAAGCAAAGAGTGTCCATAAATGGGGTTAAATCCGAGTGGGGATCAGTAACAAGTGGCTTTCCACAGGGATCAGTCTTGGGCCCGTTGTTGTTTATAATATATATCAATGATCTTGATGAAGGAATTACTAGTGATATGAGCAAATTCGCCGATGACACGAAGATAGGTAGGATAATTGATTCAAACGTAGATGTTAGGGAACTTCTGGAGGATTTAGACAAACTCTACTCTTGGTCAGAAAAGTGGCAGATGCAGTTCAATGTAGATAAATGCAAGGTTCTGAAGCTCGGGAGTGTCCATAACCCTAGCACTTATAAGTTAAATAATGTAGAACTTAACCATACAGATTGCGAAAAGGACTTGGGGGTTATGGTAAGCAGCAACCGTAAACCAAGACAGCAATGCCTAAGCGTACGTAATAAGGCAAATAGATTACTGGGATTTATATCAAGAAGTGTAAGCAACAGAAGTCCAGAGGTCATACTGCAGCTTTATACATCATTAGTAAGGCCTCACCTAGATTATGCAGTTCAATTCTGGTCTCCATATTACAGAATGGACATAAATTCGTTAGAAAACATTCAGCGTAGGATGACTAAATTAATACATAGCATTAGAAATCTTCCTTTTGAAGAAAGATTGAAGACTCTTAAGTTACATTCACTTGTTAGACGAAGAATGAGGGGAGACCTGATCGAAGTGTATAAGTGGAAGATAGGTATTAATAAAGGGGATATTAACAAGGTCTTGAGAATATCTCTCCAAGAGAGAACCCGCAGTAATGGATTTAAATTAGATAAGTTTAGATTTAGAAAGGACATAGGAAAGTATTGGTTTGGAAATAGGGTAGTAGATGAGTGGAACAGTCTACCTAGTTGGGTTATTGAGGCTAGGACTTTGGGTAGTTTCAAATTTAGGTTGGATAAATACATGAGTGGGATGGGTTAGATTTGAGTGGGACTTGCACATCAGAGCTTATTTCTTGGGTAGCATTGAAAATTGGGTAGGTCAAATGTTTGTTAGTGGGATGAATTGTAAAGGACCTGCCTAGTATGGGCCAACAGGCCTGCTGCAGTGTTCCTCCTTTCTTATGTTCTTATTAAGAACATAAGAATGGAGGAACACTGCAGAAGGCCTACTGGCCCATGCGAGGCAGGTCCTTATCAAAACGACTACTACCTATAGCTTCCCAAGAAATAACTCCCGGACCCAATGACACCAATCAAACCCAGCCCCTCCCACTCATATATTTGTCCAGTCTCTTCTTAAAGCTACCCAAGGTCCTAGCCTCTATCATCCCACTGGGAAGACTGTTCCACGCATCTACAACTCTGTTAGAAAACCAGTACTTACCTATGTCCTTTCTAAATCTAAATTTATCCAACTTAAACCTGTTATTCCTGGTTTTTACCTGGTTCGACACCCTCAGTACTTTATTAATATATCCCTTGTTTATGCCCGTCATCCACTTATACACTTCAATGATATCTCCCCTAATTCTACGCCTCTCCAGAGAGTGGAGATTTAAGGCTTTGAGTCTATCTTCATACGGGAGGTTCCTTACACAGTAAATCATTTCAGTCATTCTTCTCTGTATGTTCTCTAATGAGTCTATGTCCATCCTGTAGTAAGGGGACCAAAACTGAGCAGCATAATCTAAATGAGGCCTCACTAGTGATGTATAGAGCTGTAAAATAACTTCTGGACTTCTGTTACTTATACTTCTTGAGATAAATCCAAGTAATCTGTTGGCCTTGTTGCGTACACTAAGGCACTGCTGTCTTGGCTTTAGATTTCTGCTTACCATGACTCCCAAGTCTTTTTCACATTCTGTATGACCAAGCTCTACTTCACCTAGATTATAGCTTCGAGGGTTATTTTCATTACCAAGGGCAAGTGGAAATAAATGGTATAAAATACCGACACAATGGCAATATAAACACAAATGCAGTATAATGTGATCCTTTATTGACTACGTTTCGCCCACACAGTGGGCTTTTTCAAGTCACAAACAGAACTACCTGGGGTGGAAGGAACGCGAGTATTTATAGTCCGGCTGAGGTCAGGTGAAGAATGCTGCATCTGATGATGTACCGAGTGGGGTTATAGAGTCTAAAAACTTGGGTAGCTTGGAAAGGAGATTGGATAAGTTTGTGAGCAGACCTTCTACAGTGTTCTTATGTGGGATAGCGATGAAGAAGTTTCTTGGCAAGTGGTTCAGCTATGTTATAGAAGCCACTATTCTGGTTGAAGTTGTCGGATATAGAAATGAGTGATGATTCCAGGATTCTTCGGTATTGAGTGTTGTCTTCTGTGGAGATAAGTCTTGAGTTTCTGTAGTTTATCAAGTGGTTGTGTGAATTACGGTGTTGTACGCAGGCATTCCTTGTGTCGTCAGACCTGCTTGCGTATTGGTGTTCTGAAATACGTGTTTGGAGGTCCCTTGATGTTTCGCCCACGTATAACTTGTTGCAGTCATTACAAGGGATTATGTATACCCCTGCAGAGGATGGAGGCTTGTCCTGCCTACTACTGGTGATGTCCTTGATGGTCGTGGTTGTGGAGGTAGATACTTGGAATGATGTTTTGGCAAAAATGTTGGAAACATGTTTGGCAATGGGGTTGGTGGGAAGGACTATGTATCTCTTCTCGGCAGTGTCTTCTCTGGGTGTGTTGAAGATGTTTAATGCTCGCCGTCTGCAGTCTCTGATAAAGTGACGAGGATAGTGGAGTTTAGAAAATATTTGTTCAATTATAGTGCATTCTTCCTCAAGGAACTCGTTGCTGCAGATTCTGAGTGCACGCAGGAAGAAGCCTATAATTACACCACGTTTGGTTTTGGTGTCGTGGTGAGAGTAGAAGTGGAGAAGATCGTTTTGGTTGGTGGGTTTTCGATAGACTTTAAAACGAAGTTCGTGGTCAGCTTTGCAGAGCAGGACATCAAGGAAAGGAAGAGTGTTGTCGACTTCTTCTTCAAGTGTGAACTGGATTGAAGGCTCGACCTGGTTGAGCTTGTCTTGGAGAGCTTGAACGTTGAAGCGTTTAGGAGTTATGAGGAGAATGTCGTCAACATAACGGAGCCAGGTGACAGACGAAGGAATAATGGTGGAGAAACGTTCGGCTTCTAGATGTTCCATGTATAGGTTCGCCAGGACTGCACTGAGTGGCGAACCCATGGGTAGTCCAAAAGTCTGCTGAAAGAGGTGATTTTCGAATAGGCAGTGCTCCCCACCAGCTCTCAGGAACACTGTAGAAGGTCTGCTCACAAACTTATCCAATCTCTTTTCCAAGCTACCCAAGTTTTTAGACTCTATAACCCCACTCGGTACATCATCAGATGCAGCATTCTTCACCTGACCTCAGCCGGACTATAAATACTCGCGTTCCTTCCACCCCAGGTAGTTCTGTTTGTGACTTGAAAAAGCCCACTGTGTGGGCGAAACGTAGTCAATAAAGGATCACATTATACTGCATTTGTGTTTATATTGCCAATGTGATCCTTTATTGACTACGTTTCGCCCACACAGTGGGTTTTTTCAAGTCACAAACAGAACTACCTGGGGTGGAAGGAACGCGAGTATTTATAGTCCGGCTGAGGTCAGGTGAAGAATGCTGCATCTGATGATGTACCGAGTGGGGTTATAGAGTCTAAAAACTTGGGTAGCTTGGAAAAGAGATTATACTGCATTTGTGTTTATATTGCCAATGTGATCCTTTATTGACTACGTCTCGCCCACACAGTGGGCTTTTTCAAGTCACAAACAGAACTACCTGGGGTGGAAGGAACGCGAGTATTTATAGTCCGGCTGAGGTCAGGTGAAGAATGCTGCATCTGATGATGTACCGAGTGGGGTTATAGAGTCTAAAAACTTGGGTAGCTTGGAAAAGAGATTGGATAAGTTTGTGAGCAGACCTTCTACAGTGAACATCAAAATGGTATACAATACCGACAGGTTGTTAGGTAAGACACATATGCAACAGTTAGACAACTTTATTCCGAAACGTTTCGCCTACACAGTAGGCTTCTTCAGTCGAATACAGAAAGTAGGCAGGAACAGTAGAGAAGTGAAGACGATGTAATCAGTCCATCACCCTTAAAGTCGTAGAATTTGAGGTTGTCAGTCCCTCGGCCTGGAGAAGTTCAGTTCCATAGTCAGGAACTATCTGAAGATCAAGCGACAGTGCGGAGACTTAAATACTGTCAGAAGGAGAGGTGCAGGGTAGTAGTAGTAGTAGTAGTAGTAGTAGTGAGAGGCAACTGAGAGGTCATGTCCCTCTCAGATCCAACCCTTCTCACTTGAAAAGCTTGTCCAAGGTGTTTTCTGTACCAAGATGCCACGTGTTGCAGTGTCTGACAAGATGAACATCAAAATGGTATACAATACCGACAGGTTGTTAGGTAAGACACATATGCAACAGTTAGACAACTTTATTCCGAAACGTTTCGCCTACACAGTAGGCTTCTTCAGTCGAATACAGAAAGTAGGCAGGAACAGTAGAGAAGTGAAGACGATGTAATCAGTCCATCACCCTTAAAGTCGTAGAATTTGAGGTTGTCAGTCCCTCGGCCTGGAGAAGTTCAGTTCCATAGTCAGGAACTATCTGAAGATCAAGCGACAGTGCGGAGACTTAAATACTGTCAGAAGGAGAGGTGCAGGGTAGTAGTAGTAGTAGTAGTAGTAGTAGTGAGAGGCAACTGAGAGGTCATGTCCCTCTCAGATCCAACCCTTCTCACTTGAAAAGCTTGTCCAAGGTGTTTTCTGTACCAAGATGCCACGTGTTGCAGTGTCTGACAAGATGAACATCAAAATGGTATACAATACCGACAGGTTGTTAGGTAAGACACATATGCAACAGTTAGACAACTTTATTCCGAAACGTTTCGCCTACACAGTAGGCTTCTTCAGTCGAATACAGAAAGTAGGCAGGAACAGTAGAGAAGTGAAGACGATGTAATCAGTCCATCACCCTTAAAGTCGTAGAATTTGAGGTTGTCAGTCCCTCGGCCTGGAGAAGTTCAGTTCCATAGTCAGGAACTATCTGAAGATCAAGCGACAGTGCGGAGACTTAAATACTGTCAGAAGGAGAGGTGCTGGACTGATAGTGCCCAAGAGTTTAGAGAGGTGTTTGGCGAGAATTCATGAGAGCTGGTGGGGAGCACTGCCTATTCCCGAGGATATGGGCCTCAGTGGGATACCAGGCTTGTGAGTCTTTGGCAGGCCGTACATTCTGGCAGGTCTGGGGTTGCTGGGCACGGTGTGTAGAAGTTTCTTCCCTTGTTCTGAGCCCCTCAGAATGCGGCGAGTCCTTTGAAGAAAAGTTTTAGTAAGGTTGTCCACTTGGTTAGTTGTGAGAGGTTTGTAGGTATCTGGGTCATTAAGTAGATTGAGCATTTTGTTCCTGTAATCGTCAGTGTTCATGATAACAACACCACCTCCTTTATCAGCGGTGGTGACCCTGATGGTCGTGTCTTCTGCTAAACCTTTGAGTGTATTGATGTAACGTCGAGGTATGACTGGGGAGCTGCGTGTTGAGATGGCTGCTGAGATGATGCCTTGAAGATAGCCTTTTTGGAAGTCGGAGTCATTGTGTCTGTAGTTTTTGGCGAAGAAATTGAGGTCTTGTTTTGGTTTCGTAATTCCTGTTGCGAATTTGAGGCCTAAGCTGAGGGCTTCAGTTTCTGTGGTTGACAGTGGACGAGATGAAAGATTTTGAATAATTTCAGGTCTTCCTAAACTTTTCCAATTACTATTATCGCAGAGTGTTTGTAGTTTCCTAGTAAGTCTGATCTTCTGTTGAACATTCGCTGTGGTAACTCTGCTGCGAATGATTTCGGCGGTGCGTCTGTTCATGTTGCCCCGGAGTGTTGTGCCTAGTGTTCTGGCTTGGAGGAAAGCTTCCTTTGTAGCATTGTTTAAGTCATCTGCACACTCTTCAAGGTAGGTCCGAGCTGTAGCGGAGAAAGGTGGTTTGATGTTGGCAATTTGAGGAGGAGTAGATCTTGGTAAGACCATTTCTTGGATGCAATCACGAAGAAAATTGTGTCTGTTGCGAAGTGAGTAAGCTTTTAGAAGAAGGTCCAGGTATTCTCTGTGTGAAGGATCCATTTCTACTGCAGTGTTTGACACGATGGAAATAAATGGTATAAAATACCGACACAATGGCAATATAAACACAAATGCAGTATAATGTGATCCTTTATTGACTACGTTTCGCCCACACAGTGGGCTTTTTCAAGTCACAAACAGAACTACCTGAGGTGGAAGGAACGCGAGTATTTATAGTCCGACACAATTTTCTTCGTGATTGCATCCAAGAAATGGTCTTACCAAGATCTACTCCTCCTCAAATTGCCAACATCAAACCACCTTTCTCCGCTACAACTCGGACCTACCTTGAAGAGTGTGCAGATGACTTAAACAATGCTACAAAGGAAGCTTTCCTCCAAGCCAGAACACTAGGCACAACACTCCGGGGCAACATGAACAGACGCACCGCCGAAATCATTCGCAGCAGAGTTACCACAGCGAATGTTCAACAGAAGATCAGACTTACTAGGAAACTACAAACACTCTGCGATAATAGTAATTGGAAAAGTTTAGGAAGACCTGAAATTATTCAAAATCTTTCATCTCGTCCACTGTCAACCACAGAAACTGAAGCCCTCAGCTTAGGCCTCAAATTCGCAACAGGAATTACGAAACCAAAACAAGACCTCAATTTCATCGCCAAAAACTACAGACACAATGACTCCGACTTCCAAAAAGGCTATCTTCAAGGCATCATCTCAGCAGCCATCTCAACACGCAGCTCCCCAGTCATACCTCGACGTTACATCAATGCACTCAAAGGTTTAGCAGAAGACACGACCATCAGGGTCACCACCGCTGATAAAGGAGGTGGTGTTGTTATCATGAACACTGACGATTACAGGAACAAAATGCTCAATCTTCTTAATGACCCAGATACCTACAAACCTCTCACAACTAACCAAGTGGACAACCTTACTAAAACTTTTCTTCAAAGGACTCGCCGCATTCTGAGGGGCTCAGAACAAGGGAAGAAACTTCTACACACCGTGCCCAGCAACCCCAGACCTGCCAGAATGTACGGCCTGCAAAAGACTCACAAGCCTGGTATCCCACTGAGGCCCATATCCTAGGGAATAGGCAGTGCTCCCCACCAGCTCTCAGGAATTCTCGCCAAACACCTCTCTAAACTCTTGGGCACTATCAGTCCAGCACATCTCAAACACTCAGGTGATCTTCTCAATCGCATTCGCAACATCAACATCAGGAACAAGAAACTTTCCAGCCTTGACGTGACTTCCCTATTCACCAAAGTACTTACTACACAAGCCATCGATCTCTTGCGCAGGAAAATTGACGATTCACTTGATCTTCCCATTCCAGCCAGCGACTTCATCGACCTTGTTGAACTATGTGTTGGCTTCACGTGTTTCTCTTTCGAAAATCACCTCTTTCAGCAGACTTTTGGACTACCCATGGGTTCGCCACTCAGTGCAGTCTTGGCGAACCTATACATGGAACATCTAGAAGCCGAACGTTTCTCCACCATTATTCCTTCGTCTGTCACCTGGCTCCGTTATGTTGACGACATTCTCCTCATAACTCCTAAACGCTTCAACGTTCAAGCTCTCCAAGACAAGCTCAACCAGGTCGAGCCTTCAATCCAGTTCACACTTGAAGAAGAAGTCGACAACACTCTTCCTTTCCTTGATGTCCTGCTCTGCAAAGCTGACCACGAACTTCGTTTTAAAGTCTATCGAAAACCCACCAACCAAAACGATCTTCTCCACTTCTACTCTCACCACGACACCAAAACCAAACGTGGTGTAATCATAGGCTTCTTCCTGCGTGCACTCAGAATCTGCAGCAACGAGTTCCTTGAGGAAGAAGGCACTATAATTGAACAAATATTTTCTAAACTCCACTATCCTCGTCACTTCATCAGAGACTGCAGACGGCGAGCATTAAACATCTTCAACACACCCAGAGAAGACACTGCCGAGAAGAGATACATAGTCCTTCCCACCAACTCCATTGCCAAACATGTTTCCAACATCTTTGCCAAAACATCATTCCAAGTATCTACCTCCACAACCACGACCATCAAGGACATCACCAGTAGTAGGCAGGACAAGCCTCCATCCTCTGCAGGGGTATACATAATCCCTTGTAATGACTGCAACAAGTTATACGTGGGCGAAACATCAAGGGACCTCCAAACACGTATTTCAGAACACCAATACGCAAGCAGGTCTGACGACACAAGGAATGCCTGCGTACAACACCGTAATTCACACAACCACTTGATAAACTACAGAAACTCAAGACTTATCTCCACAGAAGACAACACTCAATACCGAAGAATCCTGGAATCATCACTTATTTCTATATCCGACAACTTCAACCAGAATAGTGGCTTCTATAACATAGCTGAACCACTTGCCAAGAAACTTCTTCATCGCTATCCCACATAAGAACACTGTAGAAGGTCTGCTCACAAACTTATCCAATCTCTTTTCCAAGCTACCCAAGTTTTTAGACTCTATAACCCCACTCGGTACATCATCAGATGCAGCATTCTTCACCTGACCTCAGCCGGACTATAAATACTCGCGTTCCTTCCACCCCAGGTAGTTCTGTTTGTGACTTGAAAAAGCCCACTGTGTGGGCGAAACGTAGTCAATAAAGGATCACATTATACTGCATTTGTGTTTATATTGCCACCAAGGGCAAGTACCTTACACTTATCCACATTAAACTTCATCTGCCATTTCTCAGACCAAGACATTAATTTGTTCAAATCGTCCTGGAGTTCATTGATATCCTCCTCAGAGTGAATTATACGGCCTATCTTTGTATCATCAGCAAATTTACTCATGTCACTCGTAATCCTTCATCAAGGTCATTAATGTAAATTATGAACAAGAGAGGGCCTAAAACTGATCCTTGTGGAACGCCACTAGTGACTAATCCCCATTCAGATTTCACTCCATTAATGGTAACTCTCTGCTTTCTATTGGTAAGCTATGCCTCAATCCATGCTAGAACTTTACCTCCTATACCATGAGCTGCCACTTTTCTTAAGAGTCTCTTGTGAGGTACTCTATCGAAGGCTTTACTAAAATCCAAATAAACAATATCATATTCCTTATCACTGTCAACTGCCTCAAATGTTCTATTGAAGAACGTCAGTAAGTTTGTCAGGCAGGAACGACCTCTCGTGAATCCATGCTGAGATTCATTTATCAAGTTATGCTCTTCAAGGTGACTTCTGATAATGTCAGCTATAATTGATTCTAATAACTTGCCCACTATAGATGTCAGGCTTATTGGACGGTAATTTGGAGGAGTGGACTTATCCCCTGATTTGAATATAGGAACCACGTTAGCCATCTTCCACAACTCTGGCACAACACCGGTAAGGATGCACTACTGTAGAGTTGTTATTGCCATTAATACAATATGTTCTTCGGTTTAAATTAGTTTGGTTAGTTTATAAGTTAAATAAACAACGGTGAAATGTTGTACATTTTGGTGAACTGGGGTAAATAAGGGGGGGGTAAGAACATAAGAAGAACATAAGAATGTAGGAACACTGCAGAAGGCCTACTGGCCCATACGAGGCAGGTCCTTATCAAAACGACATCTACCTAAAGCTACTCAAGAAATAACTCCTGTACCCCTTGACACCAATCAAACCCAGCCCCTCCCACTCATATATTTGTCCAGTCTCTTCTTAAAGCTACCCAAGGTCCTAGCCTCTATCACCCCACTGGGAAGACTGTTCCACGCATCTACAACTCTGTTAGAAAACCAGTACTTACCTATGTCCTTTCTAAATCTAAATTTATCCAACTTAAACCTGTTATTCCTGGTTCTTACCTGGTTCGACACCCTCAGTACTTTATTAATGTCTCCTTTGTTTATGCCCGTCTTCCACTTATACACTTCAATGATATCTCCCCTCATTCTACGCCTCTCCAGAGAGTGGAGATTTAAGGCTTTAAGTCTATCTTCATACGGGAGGTTCCTTACACAGTAAATCATTTTAGTCATTCTTCTCTGTATGTTCTCTAATGAGTCTATGTCCATCCTGTAGTAAGGGGACCAAAACTGAGCAGCATAATCTAAATGAGGCCTCACTAGTGATGTATAGAGCTGTGAAATAACTTTTGGAGTTCTGTTACTTATACTTCTTGAGATAAATCCAAGTAATCTGTTGGCCTTGTTGCGCACATTAAGGCACTGCTGTCTTGGCTTTAGATTTCTGCTTACCATGACTCCCAAGTCTTTTTCACATTCTGTATGACCAAGCTCTACTTCACCTAGATTATAGCTTCGAGGGTTATTTTCATTACCAAGGGCAACTTCATCTGCCATTTCTCAGACCAAGACATTAATTTGTTCAAATCGTCCTGGAGTTCATTGATATCCTCCTCAGAGTGAATTATACGGCCTATCTTTGTATCATCAGCAAACTTACTCATGTCACTAGTAATCCCTTCATCAAGGTCATTAATGTAAATTATGAACAGTAGAGGCCCTAAAACTGATCCTTGTGGAACGCCACTAGTGACTAATCCCCATTCAGATTTCACTCCATTAATGGTAACTCTCTGCTTTCTATTGGTAAGCCATGCCTCAATCCATGCTAGAACTTTACCTCCTATACCATGAGCTGCCACTTTTCTTAAGAGTCTCTTGTGAGGTACTCTGTCGAAGGCTTTACTAAAATCCAAATAAACAATATCATATTCCTTATCACTGTCAACTGCCTCAAATGTTCTATTGAAGAACGTCAGTAAGTTTGTCAGGCAGGAACGACCTCTCGTGAATCCATGCTGAGATTCATTTATCAAGTTATGCTCTTCAAGGTGACTTCTGATAATGTCAGCTATAATTGATTCTAATAACTTGCCCACTATAGATGTCAGGCTTATTGGACGGTAATTTGAAGGAGTGGACTTATCCCCTGATTTGAATATAGGAACCACATTAGCTATCTTCCACATCTCTGGCACAACACTGGTAAGGATGGACGCATTGAATACACTCGTTAATGGCTGACTAAGCTCCATCTTGCATTCCTTAAGTACCCTGGAAAACAATTCATCGGGTCCCAGGGACTTATTTTGTTTCAGTTAGTCTATCTGTTTAATAACCATGTCCCTCGTGACAGTAATATTAGTTAACTTATATTCATCAGGAACTAAATAATTGTTAATTACTGGAATCTCATTTACATCTTCCTGTGTAAAAACTGACAAAAAATAGTCATTAAATAAGGAACACATTTCCAGTTCATTATCCGTCAGCTGTCCATTCCCAGATTTCAGAGGTCCTACTTTTTCCTTCACCTTCGTCCTATACACTTGAAAGAACCCCTTTGGATTAGTCTTTGATTCATTAGCAACTCTAATTTCATAGTCACGTTTAGCCTTTCTAATCGCCTTTTTTACTTCTCTTTTAAGCTGAACATATTGGTCAGTAAGGTTAACCTCTCCTCTTCTGATGCGCCTATAAATTTCCCTTTTCTCCCCTAATAGATGCTTTAGCCTCCTGTTAACCCATTTGGGATCGTTATTATTAGACCTAATTTCTCTCTGGGGAATGTATATACTCTGGGCACTGTGTACATTATTAAGAAAACAATCATAAAAGCAGATCCCTTCATATTCATAAGTATGATTATCGTCAATAAAATCATTAGCTAGATAACCCCAATCAAGATTAGACAGATGTTCCCTAAGTCTATTATAATCGGCAGAACGAAAATCGGGGATTTTTACTGTATTATCATTATTCCTGCATTCCCAATTAATGCTAAAGGTGATGGATTTGTGATCACTTGTGCCAAGCTCTTCAGTGATCTCCAGATTATTCACGAGTGTTTCCTTATTTGACAAGACTAAGTCTAGCAAATTATTACCCCTGGTAGGTTCAGTTACACTCTGTTTCAGAAAACAGTCCTGAACTGTTTCCATGAAGTCACTGGACTCTAGATTACCTGTCAAAGAATTCCAGTCAATTTGGCTAAAGTTAAAGTCCCCTACTATGACTACGTTACTGTGTCCAGAAGCCCTAACAATTTCGTCCCAAAGAAGTCTCCCTCTATCGTGATCCAAGCCTGGAGGTCGGTATATTACACCTAGAATTAGTTTTTCTTGACCCTCCACGAACTCTACCCAAACAGACTCTGTTACTGCTCCATCTATTTTTATACCTGTTTTTATGCAACAATTAATATTTTCTCGAACATACAATGCAACTCCTCCCCCCTTCCCATTACATCTATCCACATTGAATAACTTAAATCCCTGAATATTACACTCAGCAGTCATATCCCGACTCTTTAAATCATACCACGTTTCAGTTAATGCAATGATATCAAAGTTCCCAGCACATGCTATCAAACGTAGTTCATTAATTTTATTTCTTGCACTTCGACTGTTAGCATAAAATACCATCATATGTTTTTTCTTCTGCACATTTTTCCTATTCATCTTTGTTTTTACACAATTTCTGAAATTATCATTTCCCAGAGTTACTCCATGACAGTTACTATTAAGATTCTTAATATCAGAGCATAAGTCAATATATCCATACTCATTATTAATCATTTCTAAACCCATACCTCTAACTAATCCTAGTTTAAAGTCCTAACAACCCCCTCAACTGAGTTAGCAAGAAAACCCACACCTGCCCTGGATAAGTGAACCCCATCCCTGGCATACATGTCATTTCGGCCATAGAAGTTGTCCCAGTTGTCAATGAATGGTACTGCATTATCCTTACAGTGTTTATCCAGCCAACAATTAATACCAATTGCTCTGGACAACCATTCATTACCAACACCTCTTCTTGGCAAAATGCCACATATAACAGGGCGCCCCCCCTTCTTCCTAATCATGTCTATAGCTGTCCTGAACTTTCTAACTAAATCCTCACTTCTACGCTTGCCTACATCATTGCCTCCAGCACTGAGGCAAATAATAGGATTGATCCCATTACCGTTCATGATGTTGTCAAGCCGGCTAACAATGTCCTCCATCCCAGCCCCAGGAAAGCATACCCTTTGTCTCCTACTCCTGTCCTTCAAGCAGAATGCCCTATCCATGTATCTAACCTGGCAATCCCCAACAACAACAATATTCTTACCTTCCTTGTTGTCGTTCGTCGTGACGATCCCAGTAGTAGACTCACATTCGTCGGGTAGCACCGAGAATGCGTTGGAGGTTTCCACGGGAGTTTCCACAGCAGTCTCTTTCTTCTTCATCGTTTCTGGCTTTCCATTCGTCTTCTTGATCGTCAACTTCGTCGTCCCCTGCTGTCCAGCCACTGACCACGATCCCTTCTTGACCTGAGGACTCGAAACAGGAGGACTACTACGAATCCTCTTGTTTTCCTCGGTCAATCGCCGTATCTCCATCTTTGCTGCCCTCAATTCTTCCTTAAGTTGCTGGTAAAGTTGCTCGATGGAGGGCATCTTGGTTCAGTCCACGGGAGCAAACAAGACACTTCTTCACAGAGTTAAGTACAGGTCACCACTCAAGAGCACACAAACAGGTCTTCACAGAGCTAAGTACACGTCACCACTCAATACAAGCCTTCTATTCTCTACTTGTGATTATAACGTATTCTTTCTCTAGCAAGAGATGAAGAAATCACGTATGATGCCTATTTGAATCACGTTTTTGAGGCATGTAATTATTCTGTGTGTATATTGAAATTTGCAGTTGGGAAGGGGTAAGAGGATTCTGTATTTTGTCACTTGCACAGTTATATCTTGTTGTAATGGAATTATGTATAATGGCAGTATACATCTATCAGCGGCATGAAGTGTTTATATTTGACATTACTGCATATTGCAGTGTTTAGACAGTGATGAATTTATATTGTCTGTCGATGATCTGATTCTGTATACTTTTGTTAAGTTAATGTATTGTATGTTTTTAAATAAAATCGAAAAAAAAATAACAGGTTTGCAAGCACTATAACCAGAGCATCAAATAAACCAGTCTTGATAATACTGTATCATTTGTCTAAAAGGGGCCTAACCAAACGGAATCCACACATACAAATACCACTAAGGTGTTCCTACCCTCAGCTTCTCCACATACCGGATGAATACAAAACCAACAGAATAGAACCTGCCTCTCCGTGCCCAGGGACTAGTGTTACAACATAATCTGACCTGTGGCAGTCATGGTTTGATGCTCACAATGCAAAGAACAACTATAAGTGCCTTACTATTACAAAAGTCTTAAGCATCTCCTCTACAAACCATAGAAAACAATTAAACCAGACTATACCAAACGATTCACTCAGTCCCTCGTCTCATCATACCAGCAACAGGCCATTAAAAAAGGTCACATTCATGTCACACCCTCATCATAACCATACATGTCATTCACCGTTACCTCACGACACTCCAGAAACTAAAGACTTCTTCAGGCACCTGAAACAAGGACCCAGATGCCACCCAACAAAAAGATATGCCATTCCAAACCCGGCACTCTCCTCCATAAGCTCCGCACTTTCAATCTCAGAGCACACAACCTTCCGACTTCTGCAAAACAGTTACCCACATCCACACAATGCAACCCAGTCAGCCAACAGCTTCAGGCATCCCTCCACTCCTATGGAACACACCTCTGGAGAGACCAACCCCTTGCCACCCCACCCCGGCACCAAGTGGAGCAGTCGTGCCACAGTGAGGCCACAATAGCCCTCTGGAAAACTGGTTACCCACCGCCCCCCATATAATAGAGTGTTCCTACACGCTGTCCTATAAAAACTCGCCACTATCGCTTTAATCCTAATGTTTCCCCCCACCTCCTGCATCCCCCAAGAAACATACAAGTAATCAACTATTACGTACCTGATAGCCCTCCCCACCTCCCTGGTCACCCCTCCCACATCTAACATTAAAGCCCCAAGGGGTGATATCTGACCCCCCAGTAAACGAAAAAAAACTTCATCGACAATCTCACCACCTCCAAAGAAGAACAAAAATATACTGCATGAAATGCAGTTTCCACTTTCCCACAATGCGCGCAAGATGCCTCGCTCACAAAACCCATTTTTCTCACAACCTCTTTTGATGCCAAAGTCCCAATATGAAATCTATATACTAATTCCCTCGCCCTTGCCTGTATCCTTAGTTTACTAAATTCCACCTAAATCACCTTCCAATCATACGTGGGATACACGGTCACCCCCTGCAGTGATTCCTGATGATGACCCACACCCACCAACCTTTTCACTATGAGATTTTAAACATTGCCAACCGTTAACAAAAACCTCAACATATCTTCACACTCCACTAAGTCCCTGCCACTCCACCATTCACAAACATCCTCCATCACCTCTCTCATCCGAATACCCCTTTCCCCCCCTGCCCGAATGTACCTCTACTTAACATAGAATGTCTCCACTCTAGGTCCATATGCCATCAGACCCAATTCTCCCTGTCGTTACCTCAGTCATTACCACCTCCTTGTCTAAACATGCTCTCCCAAAACCCCCACACATACCGTAAGACTCTCCTTTGTAATTCCATAATATCCTGTTTCCTTAAGGGATACACTTCAGCCACTCCCCACACCTTACTATAAATCAGCGAATTTATCACCACCACCCGTTGATGCAAGGTTACATCCCTGGCCCGGAAACTCTTAAGCCTACCCAAAGCTCTATCCATTACCATTTCTGAATTAACCCTTCTGCCCTCCTGTACATCTGCCAAGTACAAAATTCCACAGATCTTGAGCCTTCCCACTGCTATCCAACCAAACCTCTCCCCCAAGCTCCCTCCAACCCAATTTCCCACCTCCAGTAACTGTGATTTTTGCTTATTAACCCTCATTCCTGTAGTAGTCCCAAACATCTCTATTACCCTTCCCACCTTACACAATGCCTCCACCTCATTAACTAAAACAATAGTATCATCAACATAACCCACAACAGCCCTACTACGACCCCCTCTCGCCCCCGTCCTGCCCATCCCACCATCAACAAGCCCATAGAATGGATTCTGCATACATGCAAACATAATTTTGGAGAGCGGGCACCCCTGCCTCAAACCCCTCTCCATGCTTACAGGACTACTCAACCTACCGTTTACCTGTACTCTCATCGTAGCATCGGCACACAAGGTTTTCACCCATCCCCCCAAACCCAACCGTACTAAACTCTCACTCAAAAAACCCCTATCCACGCAATCACAGGCATTCTCCCAATCCTGACCTAGAATACTCCCCCCTACTACCCTCTATGAAATCCCTGATCCGCCCATTGCCTACCCTCATATTCCTCCCTGGAATTCCAAACTGACCTCTATGCATCAGAGACACCAGTACCATCTTCATCCTATCCATTTCTCCCTAAACCAACGATCGATAAAATGACTCATACTGTCCGTAGTGGATAGGACCTGACCCTCTGCATAACCACTCACCCAGAGCTTGCCTCCAAATGTAATAAGGTGGTCATTGTCCATCGTTCTCGAAATTTACGTAATGCAAACCCGGACGACTTATCTCCCCACAATACATCCTCTAATCCCACCCTAACCCTTACCACATCAAACCGTTCATTACATATTTTGGCTATCCTACCCCGGAGACTCTCTATGTCCCCACCCCCGACATGCAACTGGCATGTAACTGGCCCTCCAGATAATTCTGCAACATGTAACGTCACCTCGCTTCTTCCCGTCCCCTAGCCTTGAAAAATATCGCTATCCCCGTCTTAGCATGCATCTCCCACCAATCTAGCAGATTCATGGCCTTATCCCTAGCCTCCCATAATTGCATCCACCAATCACTGAAAAATGGCTCATCTCCCTCCGCCTTAAGAAGCCATCCCACAACAGATCCGCTATCACTGCCCAACGATCAGAAAACCCCACATCGAAACCCCTCACCCTACCCACCTATCCCCTGCATGACATAGATCCTGTCCAATCTCGCCTCATAACCCCTATGGACGAACGTATGCTTCACCAGATATCCTCCCCTCCCCACCATATCTACAACCCCAACATCCCTCAACACATCCCTCAGGACACCCAACACACAACCCACTCCCTCTCGGTTCCACATCACCACTCTGTATCACATAATTCCAATCCCCTCCTATTACTGTTATAGAGGGCAAACCTCCCAAGTGATACAGCAAATCCTCCCTTACAAAATCAACTTTTACCCTCGTATTGCTGGTTGCCGGCAAGTACACACCTATGAAACACGCCCTTCTCTCATCCCAGATGCCATCCACCCTCACTACCCTCCCACCCACCCCCTCTTCCCAACCTGTGACAAGCAAGGGGCTGGCCTCCTTCAATGCCACTGCAACCCCACTCTTTAACTGCAAATCACTACTGACATACATCCGATATCCTTTCAACCTCAGCTCATATCCGAACCTGTGATTATGCTCCTGCAAAAAACGAACGTCGACATTAAACCTCCGTAAAAAACACACCAACCAAACTTTCTTGACCTCTGTCTTAAGACCATTAATATTAAGCGTGACACACCTGAATGTTACAGAAGAAGCAGCTTTCCCCTATGCTGCTGGGGTTTACTCACTGCACCTTACACATTACGTGTACCTATTTTTTCACAAGTTTTTTCCTGTCTTCTCTCCCCTCCCTTCGCTCTCCCACTGTTCGGCTCAGTCGCACCTCTACCACTATGTGTCATCGGCTCCACCACAGCTGCCCAAGATTTCTTCCCAGGCCTCTGCCCCAGAGTGAGGACCTCGTCTATCTCTGACGCCCCTGCAGTCCGTTTCCTAGAACCACCACTCACACATATATCGACATCAGTCGAATCCTCCTGGTGTACCTCCACTTCCACCTCATGCTCCAGTCCTTCCTTACTCAAGACCTTCTATGCTATATGTTGTCCATCCAGCGCTCCTTCCTCACAAAAGCTCAATGCCCCTTCTGCACAGGACTCTGTCCCATCCAAAAAATCTTTGAGCACTTTCTCCAGTAAACTATCCTGGGTCGAAGCATTCTGGGCTAAAGGTTCCTCAGGCATCGCTGTCTTCTCCCCGACACCCCTGCCTCCTCCCTTTCGACCTCCTCACTCCAGAGGTCAGTCCTCTGTCCTCCCAAGCACCCGACTCAGGCACCAAGGTCCACGGCTGCTGATCAACATATGAAGGTCCCAGAACTCGAGGAGTCTGCCACTGAGGACATTGGGCTGCCATATGCTTGTAGGAGCTACACCAACGACACGTCCTCCTCTGGCCTTCATAATGCACAAAAACCTGTGCCCTATAACAGAGCAACGTAACGTAGGACGGTATAGGCTTCGTTAAGGTCATGTTGAGGGTGTAGAAACCCTCTGGCAGCCCTTCATATAGACCATCCCTCCACACTCCCATGGTTGCAGAATGTACTGTCCCATAACTGCTGAAAACCTCCTGTAGACCAAACGCCGTCGCTTCGAATGGGACGTTTCATACTTTCACCCATGTAAAGTACTTGGAGACGTCGTGCAAAACGACATCCTCCGCTGAATTAACGCTCATGCGTCGTTCTTGATAATCATCGACGATCCTTTAGTAGAAACCGGCTCGCACAAATATCACGAAGATCCTTGTCAAGCCATTTAGAGTCACGCCATATAACTCCACGTTGGGAATACCATATACATCCCTTATGATACCAGGGAGAAGGACGTTCATCGTAGCGCCACTTAATGTGCCACGAACCAGCTCAATGCAGACTGTATTTATTCTCTGAACCATACGGTTCACCATCTTGGTGTCCAAGTACACAACTCACCACCAGGTGTCAAATGGGGGAGTCTCGGGAAGCGTCCTCTCTCCCCGCAGGTTGAGAGACGAATGAAATTTGTGATTACACTCAAATAAGTGACTGTATGTACAAATCTACACAAATAGTGTTTGCCTTTTTATCTTCAATAGTCTTAAGTTTGTCAGAAATACTCTGCATATAAAGGCACTTTAAGCATATACACCCAGATGTCATACTCGTTTGTACAAACATCTTATGCTGAAATGAACGTCTTATTCTCATTATGTTTGGAAACGTTCTAAAATTTCAAAAGTTTTGCAGTTTTGCATATTTTATATATGTATGCAGATACACTTTAAATTCACTAAAGGTGTCTTATTAATCTTGATGTTATAATCATAACGATAATATTACTAATCCTACCAGAAACATAAATGTCAGTATCACCGCAAGGTATGGCAACACCACATTCCCAAACAAATACAGTGGTGCACAGTTCTTATAGTGGAGCTACTAAGTGGTGATATCCAAACTAATCCAGGACATCAAACTATGGTGCAGGTGCAAAACAGGGAGATAAATGACGGTGATAATGACGGTCTAGTAGCTAGGAATGATAACCTTAACTCTATAAGTAATACACACATAGGTCAGAGTAAGACAATAGAACCGTTCTTATTATCTCAGACACCACCACACATATGTATACACTGTACTAAGGTACGAAAGAAGACCAGTAAATATTCTTTGTGTGAGGGGTAGGTGCATAATAGATGTATGTTCGATTATTTTAATGGTGCCAGATTTCATTTTGTTTGTAACAAATGCACTTTGGCACAGTTACCATTCAGCAACGATGACATTGATTTACATAATTTTAATACAAATGATCCCTTGCCATATATTCATGATTACGATTGTTTTATGAAAACAGGCCTTCACTTTGTTCATGTCAACGCAAGATCACTTTTTCCAAAATTGGCAGAGATAAGGACGGCAGTTACATCTATCTCTGAATCGTGGTTAGATGATACGGTGACTCATGCTGAGGTCAAAATAGAAGGTTACATTATAAAACGCTTAGAGGGGAATAGGAAAGGTGAGAGGGTATGTGCCTACATAAGAAATGACTTAGCTTACAACCCAAGACCTGATTTAAATGACAAAAAACTGGAGATTCTATGGTTTGAAGTGTTGCTTCCCAAGACCAAACCCTTCTTAGTGGGAACTAGTTACCGCCCTCCCACCCATGACCAGTTCTTTGAGAACTTTTCGAGAGTCTTGTCCGTACTTAATAACAATTACGAGACAGTAATACTGGGAGACTTCAATATATGTTTTCAACAGCACAATAACTGGCAATGTAAAAGGTATAAGCGAATTGTAGATTTAAATAGTTACACTCAACTAATTAATACACCAATGCAGATCGCACAATTCTCAGCCACATTCGTCTCTCAACCCTTGACTGGAGAGGACGTGTGCTGCTGCTGCCCCCTGGAGTTGTCTGGTGGCAGTATTATTTTCACAACATGGTGCAGGCTAGCCGGCGTCGTATCAATACTGTCTGCATTGAATTAACCAGTGGTACTGTAACAGGGCGATCAATGGAGTTACTTCTGCCTGCAATAATCAGAGATACCTACGGAATAGCCATTGAGGAGATTTGTGGACTTGCACTGAACGGTACGAAGAGGATTTTTGTAATATTCAGCTCGGCGAATATGTATGAGGCAGTGGCGAATAAGTTTCAGGAAGTGGCCATACCAGTTAACCATGCTGTGACGGTGAGGATGCATGATGTATCAAGCTATTACACATGGGTTAAGATCAGGAATGTGCCATTCGAGGCGGATGCATCTGACCTCCGGTTCACTATGTGTAAATATGGCACAATACATATGGTCACTGCAGGAAGGTGGTCAGCTGGCCCGTATATGGGAATACCTGAGGGTACTTATTCTGTCAAGATAACGCTCAAACATCCTATTCCATCGTACGTGGTGATGGAAGATTTTAAAACTCAGGTATTTGTGACATACGCTGGGTAGCGACGCACTTGTCGTTTGTGCGGGTCATATGACCACCTGGCTGCGCAATGTGATAGACGACGTGGTGATAAGGACCAGCAGCAACGACGTGATGTGGAGTAAAGAAGAGAGGATCTAGATCAGCCGTATTCGACACTGCCTCAGCAGAGTTTGACATGGAGTGAGGAGGTTGAGAGGGCCGAAGAAAAGGAGATGGAAGGGGCTATGCGGGGGGACTACATCACTTCCCTGGACGTTGTACAAGTGCTGGATGAGGTCATCGCGGAAGTGAATGGCAGCGATGCAGAAACATCGATAGTGTCGACGTTTGGGAACATTTTGGGCAATGAGCGTCCTTGCCAGTATGTTGGTACAGACCTGGATCTTGGGTCTGCGGTTGGGTGAGGGTGTGGTGATGCCAGCTCGGCCTGAAGTGTGTGATAAGGATGCCTTGTTGGTGAGAACTGTGGAGGTGGAGGCTCATCATGGCACTGTGCTGGATGACTTGATGGAGGTCGAGAGTACAACGCGAAAGTGTGCAGCAGTGCTTTCTGATTCCGATGATGTGCTTACGCCCGCACAGCGGCCTGGGAAGAAAACATGGGCGGATGCCACGCGGAGAGGTTCAAGTGGCACTCAGAGGCAAGGGTTGGGTAAGTGTGCCCAGAAAAGGGGGGAGGGAAAAGGGTGCAACGAAACAATCAGGTGATAAGTCGGTAGTGTCAAGAGGGAAACCCCCTTTGTCGGTTATAAGTGCCTGACATTGAACATCAATGGCTTGAGGACGCAGAGAAAGAGTGAGTGGTTTCGTGAATGTTTGGTGCGTCATGATGTTGACGTAGTGTTCTTGCAGGAGCACAATTATAGACCGGGTTATGAGTTGAAAGGTGGATGGATATAATGTGTATGTTGAGCATGCAGTCAGATTAAAAGGAGGTGTGGCCATTTTGGTGAAAGAAACTAGCCCATTGGTTGTCAGGCATTGTGAGGGGAGGGTGATTCGGGTGGATGGGTTATGGGGTCAGGTGCAGATGACGTTGGTGTGTGTGTATGGACTGGCAGAGGGAGATGTACGGGTAAAGAATAAATTCGTGAGGGACATTCTGGTATATTATTTGCGTGGATTGCCAGGGGTCGCTGTGATAGGAGGTGATTGGAACTGTGTGATAAGGAGTAAGGATGTTGAACCGAGGGGGGCAGGGCATTGTTTGAGAATATTAGGAGAATTGTTATCCTGGGTAGGATTGATCGATGTTAGGGGAGGCGGGGTGGTGGAGCACACATTTATTAGGCGTGGTTATGTGGCTAGGCTCGATCGATTGTACATGCCCAGGACAGTAGTAACACATAGAGTGAGGGTAATGGACGTGGTATTTTCTGATCACAGGGTGTTTTGGTGGATATAGGCTGGGAGGGGTTGCCAAGAAGGTGTAAGGGGTATTGGAAGTTGAATGTAAAGTTGTTGCAGGAAGAAGAGCCTCGACAGTCTTTTGTTCAATTGTGGGAGGAGTTGGTGGCTGAGGCGCCTGGGAATAGCGATCTGGTTAGTTGGTGGGGCTCTGTGGCGAAATCTCGTATTAGGGAATTTTATATTCGTAGTGGGAGGGAATATACCAGGTTGAAGTATGGGTACCAATCTTATCTTGAGGGGCAGTTACGAGCGTGGGAGTGCTAGTTATCCGGTGGACGATATTGAGGGATTAAAGGAGCATATTAGGGATTTGCAAATTGAAATATTTGATGGCACACGAGTTTTGGGTAGACTGGAAGAGGTATTATGGGGTGATAGGCCTTCGGCATGCATGTTGAGGTGACAACATAAGAGAAGAGTGGCGACGGAGATGATGGGATTAACTGTTCATGTGGGGATGGAAGAAAGGAGGATCACTGCAGCAGGCCTGTTGGGTCATACTCGGCAGGTCCTTTACAATTCATCCAACTAACTTCTTGAGATAAATCCAAGTAATCTGTTGGCCTTGTTGCGCACACTGAGGCACTGCTGTCTTGGCTTTAGATTTCTGAGGGGCAGGCATTAGTGACGACTGAGGGTATGAGTGGATATCTAGATGCATGGTTTAGGTCATATACACAAAACGTAGGTATTTGAGATGCGGCTTTAAAGGAAATGGGAGGTTTTGTGCAATGTGAGATTGATGGTATGGATAGGGTAACATTAGAAGAGCCGATCACGGAAAGTGAGATTTTGCATGCTTTGTCTGGTGCAAGTTTAGATAAGGCACCGGGAGTAGATGGGTTGCCTAATGATTTTTACATTAGGAATTGGGAAGTATTGAGAGGGTTTTTAGTTAGGTTATTCAATGTAATGAAGGATGATGGGGAAATGGGTGAGCAGCAAAGGACTGCTGTCGTGGTATTAATTCCGAAAGGTGGACAGACTACGGTAGAGGATTACCGAGCAATATCGCTTATGTGTGGCGATTATAAGTTATTTGCGAGGATATTAGGGAATAGAATAAAAAAGGTGATAGGTAAAGTAATTGACAGTGGACAATATGGGGTACCGGGTAGGTCAATGTATGAAAGTCATGGAGTTATTAGAAGTTTTATAGAGAAGAGGGAGGAGTTGGGGGGTGGGGGTGTTCTGGCATTGGATTGGAGAGCGGCTTACTATAGCGTAGAGAGAGATGCATTATGGAGGTTCATGCGTTGGCAGGGATTCGGGAGGGAAATTATATCTTGGGCGAAAACATTGTATCAAGGAGCATCTATGAGAGTACAGGTTAATGGAAGGCTAGGTGTTAACATTCAGATGGGAAGGGGTTTGCGACAGGGATTCCCTCTGTCACAAATATTGTTTGCGTGCCTCCAGGATCCCTTTTATAGGGCAGTTAGGTGGAGTATCGCAAGTGGAGGGGTTAGTACTGAACGAGAGGGTGGGGCGGGTATTGTGGGTTATGTGGATGACACGACTGTTTTGGTGAGGGATGAAAGGGATTTACACAAGGTAGGAAAGGTGGTAGATGTGTTTGGCGAGGCTACTGGGATGGAAATTAATGTGGCAAAGTCTAAGTATATGGACCTAGGCAATAACGTAAATAGAGGTGGGACTGTAGGGCGCGGGTGGAGTGTGGTGGATCAGCTATTGATTTGTGGGATAGTGTACGTTAAGAATGATAGGGTCGCGCAAGAGGTAAATTCCATGCGCACTGCAGATGGGGTTTTGAAAAGATTGGGAGGTTTGAGGACGGCGCAGCTAACGTTGCATCAGAGGGTTATTGTGACAAACGTCCTGTTGTATAGCAAACTATGGCACATGGTAGCAATGTACCCATTGAGGAGGCGAGAGGTGCAATGGTTGCAACATGGGATTTTCAGATTTATGTGGGGATCGGGTTGTGACTGGCTAAGTAGAGGGGTGGTGATGCTTCTCGTTAGCCGGGGGGGGCTGGGGCTTATACCTTTAGAAAAGCGTATGATGAGTGTGTATCTAAAATGCAGCTTTTTGAGGGAGGTGGGGGCGAGGAGAGAGGGCTAGAAAGACTGCGTATGGATATGCAATGATGGTGGGGGGTAGGGATTTAATGATTGATAAGGCCATGTTGCAGGTTTTAATGACAGTGAAGGATCCGGCTCGCCTCAAATTGAGGGTTCTTGAGAGGGCGGGGGGTGGGTCTGTGTTGGTGGCAGTTGAGGGGGCATACCCAATGTATGCATGGGGGAATATCTGGAAATGTTTTCGGCAATTGCGTGTTAAACCAGGTGTAAGGGAGGTAATGTTTAGGTTTCTACATAGAATCTTGCCGTCTGGTGTTGTGTTATTTAATAGGAGATTAAGGGAGGGTGGAGAGTGCAAAGCGTGTGGATGTTTGGAGACTATTTTTCATGCGGTTTATTTTTGTATTTGTTTAGAAGCTGTGAGGGTATAGTTAAGTAGGGTAGTTAGGTTAGTGGGTGGGGAAGGGTTACAGGTGTTAAGGGTGTTAAGTTTAGATATAGGTGGGATGAGTCAGATGGTGGTGAATGAGGTTGCGTATGTGGTCACTGATTTTATTTATATGTCTTGGGCCATGAGGGAGGTGGGTGTGGTAGAAAGAATAAAGGTGTTAGCGGCCACCATTTATAGAACTAGGTGTCACAATAGGGATCTTCATAGGGGAAGGTGGGAGACAGCGTTTACTGAGGGACATACTGAGGGACACCGGAATTTTAGGTTGAAGGATTTACTGGACTTAAATTAGGGTGTGTGGTTGGATTTGTTCTAATACATTCATGCTTTTCCTGTGTAACGAGTGTAGTGTGGATGGTGGTATTACACATATGTGTTCCCTTTATGTTGTGAAGGTTTTGGATAGTACATGTACGTAGTGTATTGGAGCACTACATCATTGTGTGTATATAAGGTGAGTGGAAGGGTAGAATCCTACAGTATTTGTGTGTGTGAGAATGACTGTTCGTTATTGTGAGAGTATCTTCAAAGATGTTATAGAAAGCACATACTATGTGGTGTTACTAAGGTCTGCCATATGACTGTTTAGAATATGATGTGATACAAAGTCTGGGGTTTTCCATCTTGTAGGAAGCATTCTGTAGGGCACAGTACCTGTATATCGGAAGGCTCGGAAGTGTAAATAGCTGTAATGAGCAACGTGGCACAGTATTTAATATTATGTGAGATTGTATTTTGGCGCATAAGGCCTAACATATAATGTTTCAGAGGCCTGGTTAAGATTACATAGTACATGTAGTTTGACACTGTATGTGCAGGGTTGTGTTATATATTTTAAGTACACGCTGTAAGGTAATATAAAAATGTATATTGATTTTGTGTAAATACACAATTTTAGATAGACTTTGAGGAAATGGTATGGTGATACCGACAAGATGTGGAAAAAGACACTTATGTACAGTTCAGGACATTTATTAAAGGAAACGTTTCGCCACGAGTGGCTTCTTCAGTCCTAATACAGAGAAAACTAAGAAAACACACATATATATAGTGGTGGGAGTCAGGTGAGGTGAAGCGTGGGTAGAGGTGGTGGTAGTAGTAGTAGTAGTAATGGAACTAAGGAGGTGAGGTTAGAGAGGGACCTGCTGGCATCAAGTAACACCAGTTCCCAGGATGGGTAATATCCTCTTGCTTAGTAATTTTGAAATACTGTAACTACCGGATTTTTGCTTTATAGTGTTACTGACAGAAATTAGTGCAGCTTCAATGCATTTTCTCCGTCTTAAGTCGTCTTCTTTAATAACTAGTTTAGCTTCATTGAATTTCATGAGGTGTCCAACATCGTCTCTATGTTGAACACATGCGTTTTTGCGGTCATCATTTCTGCAAGCATTTTTGTGTTCTGCTATTCTAATGTCCAGAGTTCTGGCTGTTTTCCAACGATGTTGGACACCTCATGAAATTCAATGAAGCTAAACTAGTTATTAAAGAAGACGACTTAAGACGGAGAAAATGCATTGAAGCTGCACTAATTTCTGTCAGTAACACTATAAAGCAAAAATCCGGTAGTTACAGTATTTCAAAATTACTAAGCAAGAGGATATTACCCATCCTGGGAACTGGTGTTACTTGATGCCAGCAGGTCCCTCTCTAACCTCACCTCCTTAGTTCCATTACTACTACTACTACTACCACCACCTCTACCCACGCTTCACCTCACCTGACTCCCACCACTATATATATGTGTGTTTTCTTAGTTTTCTCTGTATTAGGACTGAAGAAGCCACTCGTGGCGAAACGTTTCCTTTAATAAATGTCCTGAACTGTACATAAGTGTCTTTTTCCACATAGATAGACTTTGTTGGAGCAGGTATGCATATGAGTTCAAGTAGCGGTGTATGTCATGTATTAATACTGCTATAGTGTATATAGTGTATGAAGAAGTCTTGGGTGGATTGCACCCGTGTTGAGATATAGAGTATATTATCCTTGTATGTGAGGCAAAGTTTTCATAATTGTTACTTAGAGCAAGTAGTATCCTGCGCTCTTATAGTATGTTATTGTTTTGTTGGTATTTGATGAGGGGGGGAAGGTACCTTTTTACTTCCAGAGCACATATGTACGACTTTATAAATGTACCTTTGGTGGGGGGGGATGTATAGGTTTTAATAGCATGTGAGCCTTTTACCTTTAAGAATTGTTTTGTATATAAAACTTGACATAAGATGTATAAGTGTCCTGGAGTAGATTCTCTGGATATGTTGTTGGTACACTTGTGCGAAGGGGGCTGTAGGGCAAGTTTCCGCACGCTCTCAACCAAAAATCGAAAAATTATGGAAATTGAGCTGTATATACCGAAAAATAGCTTAACTCTTTGGCAACACAATGGTACCAGAATGAATGTTCTACGACGTTTCTCCAAGTAATTATAGTCATTTATATAAGGGTTTTTTTTTTTTTTTAAACATTACAATACAAGGTGAAAATTATATTAAAAGGTACACAAAACGAGTTAAATCACAAATTCCCAATTCACCCTTACAAAAATGACAAACAAAAGTGTTGTGACACCCTAATACCACACACCATATACACCCAGTTATACCAGAGTTATATACCTGTGAAGGCTGAAACTTTTGACACAATTTCACCCCCCTCCCACCAAATATTACCATTCCCAACCTGATTGCATCTTAACTTAACATTAAAGGATACAGGAGGCCTGGTCACAGACCGGGCCGCGGGGGCGTTGACCCCCGGAACTCTCTCCAGGTAAACTCCAGGTATCATGAGTGATGCAGTAACATCTTGGACACAAAAAATTAATAACAATTAAATGGGATACATGTCTTTACTTAACACAATGACACCTCAACCTGGTGAAAGAAAAACCGCAAAAGTTTATTTTTCTAAGAAGGTTGCAACAATGAATGTCAACTCCCAAAGGCAACTTATGTGCAATTTTAGCATGTATTTTAGCATAGTATTTAAATAAAACTTTATATTATGAAAACCATCAGAGAATACAAAGGTATAAAGTATAAACCCCAGCCATGTAGCGGCTACACGCAAAAATTCCACATACTTCCCTAACACAGATAAAACAAAATAACTTATTGTGACAACTGCACCTAAACACAACTCACATCATATGACTTAAGACTGCTATGTACATAGATAACAACATAATAATAAGACTTAAGACTGCTATGTACATAGATAACATAATAATATGACTTAAGACTGCTATGTACATAGATAACATAATAATATGACTTAAGACTGCTATGTACATAGATAACAACATAATAATATGACTTAAGACTGCTATGTACATAGATAACAACATAATAATATGACTTAAGACTGCTATGTACATAGATAACAACATAATAATATGACTTAAGACTGCTATGTACATAGATAACAACATAATAATATGACTTAAGACTGCTATGTACATAGATAACAACATAATAATATGACTTAAGACTGCTATGTACATAGATAACAACATAATAATATGACTTAAGACTGATATGTACATAGATAACATAATAATATGACTTAAGACTGCTATGTACATAGATAACAACATAATAATATGACTTAAGACTGATATGTACATAGATAACATAATAATATGACTTAAGACTGCTATGTACATAGATAACATAATAATATGACTTAAGACTGCTATGTACATAGATAACAACATAATAATATGACTTAAGACTGCTATGTACATAGATAACATAATAATATGACTTAAGACTGCTATGTACATAGATAACATAATAATAAGACTTAAGACTGCTATGTACATTGATAACAACATAATAATAAGACTTAAGACTGCTATGTACATAGATAACATAATAATATGACTTAAGACTGCTATGTACATAGATAACAACATAATAATATGACTTAAGACTGCTATGTACATAGATAACATAATAATATGACTTAAGACTGCTATGTACATAGATAACAACATAATAATATGACTTAAGACTGCTATATACATAGATAACATAATAATATGACTTAAGACTACTATGTACATAGAATAGTGTATAGTCCATGACACAAAAAAAAGAAACTGGCCAGCTCCACAGGTGCTAGCACCCTTGGTCCATACATTATTCACTCACGCATCACTCATCCAACACACGCAAACATTTGTTGTCATCCATTACCAGGGAGGCGACCCTGTTTTCACCCATGACTTCCCTGCCCCAGCAACACTTTCCAATCGTACCCTCCCCTCCCTCGTATATTACAAGTCTAATAAAACCTGTAACGTAAGTTGCCTATATCCCTCTGAAAAATCCCTCACCCACCTCCTCCCATAAATTTCTTTATTTCTACATACCGTTTTATAGAACGATACTGCTAACACCCTCCTCTTCACCTCACTGACCTGTTTCCCCCGCAATCCCCACACTATATATATATAATCTGGCATAATGTACCCCACAGCTCTGATTACACGTTCCTCCCAACCCCCCACGTCAAGACTTAATGCTCTCAATACAGAAATTCCTTGACCTCCTATCCTATATATCACCCTATTTAACCACCCCTTGACACTCCTCAGTCCGTCACAAAAATATACTACATGAAAAGCCGACTCCTCCCCACCACATATCCCACACTCCCCCCCCGTCAACGACTCGTCTATCCCGTAGAACCACACCCCACGGTAAAATGCCGTGCAGAAAACGATACATTACATCCCGAACACGAGGTTGCAGCCTCATCCTACTCAACCTATTCCATATACTTCCCCATGCATACATGGAGAAAATTCCCTCTACAGGCGCTACAACCCTCCCGGCTAACAATCTACACAACCTACCTATTTTAACCTTTGCTGGCTCTCGATCCCACGCCAGAGCCCTCAACACAGTTTCACACTCATGCAACTCAACTCCTGTATACATCCGTTGCAATCTGTTATGGATCCTGGCCAAACCCCCCCCCCACCCACACTTTCCCTCATCACCTCCCTTTTAATGAAGACACATTTGACCCTCCGCTTTAAGTCCAGCAATCCCAGCCCCCCCCTTACTAACAGGTAACATTACCACATCCCTATTAATCCAATCACAGCTCGAACTCCACAAGAATTTAGAAACCTTCCTAAGTATGTTGGTTATTGCTGGCCCAGTTAATGGGAACACGGCTGCCACGTGCCATACTTTGCTATACAGTAAGATATTAATAATAATGGCACGCTGCACAAGAGTCAAATGATAAGGTCGCAATGCACCCAAGCGTCCCTGAATCCTTTCTACCATCCTAATCGAGTTTTCCATGCATGCCACAGTTAGATCGTCTGCATAAATAATACCGCAATTTTTTAACGAATTCACCTGCTTCCTCACAACGGCACTACCCCAATCAACCCTTCCTGCCCAAGCTCCTAACCCCATAACCATGGATTTATCTGAATTTACCCTCATACCAGTTGCCCCTGCGAACATTCGTACTAACCTATCTAATGTGTTCATTGACATCCCCTCCCTGATCAGAACAGTTGTATCATCCACATACCCAATTAAAACTGGCCAAACCCTCGCAACCTCACACCCTGGTCCCTCTACGCGACACATACTCTGCTCCACCAATCTATAAAAGGGGTCCTGTACGCACGCAAACAATAATTGTGACATACGACACCCCTGCCTAAGTCCCTTACCCATTACAATCTTCCCACCCAATCGACCATTAGTCTGTACCCTCGCCATTGCACCTTCATACAACGCCTCAACCCAACCCACTATTTCTTCCCCAAACCCCTGACCCCTGAGGATGGCTTCCAATGCTTTCCGATCCACTCTATCGTATGCCCCTTGCCAATCGAGCGCCACCAAACCTAACCCCCTCCCCCCCCCTTTGGCCTCCACGAAATCCCTAAGTAGCCCATGCCCCTCCACAATAGACTTCCCTGGCAAACCAAACTGAGTTTTTGATACTACCCGCCCCACCACACACTTGACCCGATTTCCCAAAATCTTAGCAAACAATTTGTAATCTGCGCATAACAACGAGATCGCCCAGTAATCCCGAAGCATATGCTGCCCCTTACCCTTCGGTACCAATACAACGACAGCCGTTGCCTGCTTCTCACCCAGCTCACCTCTCTCCTTCATGCAATTTAATAACCTAACCAAAAAATGCCTCATTAATTCCCAATGCTGCTGATAAAACTCAGCCGGGAGTCCATCAATTCCCAGTGCTTTGCCCTTTCGCATTCCACTTAAAGCCCTCCATATTTGCCCCTCAGTTATTTCCCCACCCAGTGCTTCCCTATCACTGTTACGCAACTGACATACCACACTCCCACACACCTGTTCTAAAACTCCATCCTCTACCCCTTCTCGTTGCCAGTACTTCTCATACCACTTATCAGCAAACGCCCCCATTCCTTCCGTAGCTTGTATGACCTGCCCCTCCCTGTACCCTCCTATCGACTCATGAACCTCCAACCATGGTATAGTCATTGCCTGCTGTCTTTGTTTCTGCCTACTCAATATGCATGATGAAGGTCTATCGCCCCATAACACCTCTTCCACCCCCGCCTGTACCTGCACCGTTTGGAACCTCTCATCCTGTACCTCCCGCAGCCTCCCTTTAATTGCCATAATATCATCCATTGGATAAGTGCCCGCCACTGTCCCCCTTGCATAACAACCCCGTAACCTATCCTCCAAATAGTTGGCAAGCCCATATTTTAAAGAATTGATACGTTTCCCTTCCTTTACGTAATATTGCTTAATCCGTTCTTTAGCCACACCATCCCACCACATCACCACATCCTCTACCCCATTTACCTCTGCACGTAACCCCTCCCACAGTGTTGTAAATCCCTCTATCCCCTCCTCATTGCCTAACACACTTGTATTTAACTTCCAATAACCCCTAGATATACCTGCTAATGACTCCCACCCCACCTCTGCTACTACTGCCCGATGATCCGAATAAGCTACTTCTATTGTATGGAAAAATGTCAACCAAACCCCTTGAGATATATACAGCCTATCCAACCTAGCCGCGTAACCCCGTCTTACAAAAGTGTGCTCTACCTCCCACGCCCCTCCTCCAACCGCATCCCGCAACTGAATATCCCTCAAAAGATCTCGCAAGGCCGCCGACACGTGCCCCGCCCCTTTTGGTTCCATGTCAGCCCTCCTAATAACGCAGTTCCAGTCCCCACCAATGATGGCCACCGCAGGTAAACCACGTAAGAAGAAAACTAGTTCTTCACATACAAAATCCCTTTTTACCCTCACATCATTTTCTGCTGGTGCATACACACTTACAAAGGATACCCTCTGCCCCATCCACCACCCATCCATGCGCAATACTCTTCCCTCCCCCTCCTTCTCACTTCTTAGCAACACAAATGGTCTCGCCTCCAAGATCAATATACCCTCACCACCTTTCAGATGTACAGATGGCAGAGTCATGACCCGAAACCCTTCCACCTCAAGCACTCTTCCCTCCTTGAAATTGTGTTTTTGCAGGAACACTACATCCACCCTACATTTATACAGAAACATTCGAAACCATTCCCTCTTCACACTATTACACAGTCCATTTACGTTCACAGTCATACACCTAAGGCCTCTTTATAGTTTCCAACCCTTCCTCCTCTCTTCATTCATCCCAGGGCCTCCTGCCCCAGAGCCAGCACAAGGCTTCACACCATCAACCCCCCCCTTTTTTTGAATGCCTCTTATCGTGACTACTTCGACAGTGCTCTTCCTTCCTCCCAGACCTCTGCGCCGGCGTTAGGACATCATCTGAGTCTGACGCCGCCGCTCTCTTCCTCGTGATGCCCTCCACATCCATGTTATCTAAGGAGGTTCCCTCACGATGTACCTCAACCTCCACCACGCCTCGTTCCACAGCACATGTTGACAACTCACGCTTACTAGTTGGCCCGTCAACTCTGCTATGGTTTTTATCATTACATTCCTCTACAGGCAACGCCGTGCCTCTCACCAGCTCAGGAACAACATCCTCTGCAGGCGGCGTCAATGTCCTTAACATTTCCTGAAGCTCTTCCTCTAGAGCCTGCACCTCCTCCTGCACTTGCACTTCTGTACTTTTCCCTTGCTTAGTAACAGATCCTTTTACGTCACAGCTTACCTCACACATGCCATTCTCTTCTTTGGAATCCTCCACCTCTTCACTCCACAAGCGCCCAAGCCCTTGCTTTCGCGTGGGGCTCTCAACAACAGCTATCACGCTGGTAACTGGTGCTTCACCAGTTTGTGCAGGCGCCCTCCTCAGCTTCACACACACTGCCGCCATATGGTCGTACGCCCCACATATTCTGCACGTACGTCTCTGTCTGGCATACGATACCATAACTTGCGTCCTGAAGTCCTCCAACACGACGTAAGATGGTATGGGATGTCTCAGAGTCATCTTCAGGGAAAAGGTTCCCTCCAGACGGCCCATGTAAGCACCTGCCGTCCACTTGCCTTATTGTGCCAGATGTACGGTCCCATATGCCTCAAAAACATTCCTGATGTCAGCCTCATCTGCCTCAAATGGGACATTACGAATCTTAACCCACGTAAAGTAGCGAGATACGTCGATCAAACGCACCTTCACAGCTGGAGTAGCGTCAAGACTCATGTCTTGGAATCTCGTCACCAAAGACTCGTACACGGACGTGGAATTCAGTTTGACGAAGATTCTGTAAGCCCCATTCAGGGCTACACCATACACCTCATCGTCCTGGATTCCATAGGTCTCCCTAATGATTGTTGGGAGTAAGACTTGCGCTGAAGAGGGTGAAATCGCCCCACGAAGCAGCTCAATACCAATGGTATTTACGCGCCTCCTCACACTCAGCGCCATGTTGGTACAAGGTAGCTCGCCTGAAAACAGCAGAGGGGTGCAGAGCACAACCGCACTCCACCGTGGTCAGGCAGCGAATGATTTATATCAGGTAAGGTGACGGTGATATGGGTAGCGCGTCTGCTCACAGCCCATATATTTTGGAATTTTGTCCTTGTTTTTATCACTTTTTCTTGCATTATTCTTTCTAATATAATAACTGACTATTTGGCATCATAAAACAGTAGGCGGAGCTTATCAGGAACCTTCTGGGAACACTCGGCAGTGTTCCCGCTCCTGAGAGTGCCAGGTGAAATCACTTCATTATTATGCTTATATCAGCTTATATATCAACTCTACGGCTTATTTATCTATCAGAATTGATCTAGTATGATATAATAAACACTATAAATAACATACAAACATGTTATATACTCTAGACTGAATAAAATAAGCCATAATATGGCGAGAGATCATCGGAAATATTTTGATATATTTTGATATTGAGTGAATCCTCTCATGTCGTCTCCATGTCGTTTTCTTTGGTCTCTGAGTAAGAGAAAACGACGTTTCGAAGAGGTTAACTGCACTAGAACATCAGTTTACTAAGAAATACACCCAAACAAACCCGATTTTCCCGAAAAAAAAGAAATTCGAGACGGCGGGCCGGCCGGCATTCAAAGCCAATATCTCGGAAGTAAGTTATTCACCTAATATCACTAATTCTTCCTTTATTACTTAATTAAATGGAATAATATTCACAGAAATTGTAGAATAATGATTTCTCTATTTAGTAGTTATTCATTTTTGGAAATATTCCAAATACTTTGGGAGTTATGTGGGAGTAAAGGGCAGATTTTTTGCAACATTCCAAGAACTAACAAACTTTATTTTTTGTGAAATAAAGATAAGTTATTTTAGAGGGCAGGTAGCTTATAAAATTCGTATAAGCATTGTTCTCTCGGCACCAAGTGTTCAAACAACCTTACGTCGTCCCATATAGGAGTAAATCGCCCCCCAAGGGCATTTTCAGTGAATCAGTCCTTTTTCAGTGTTTTCTCAGTTATTGTTTGAGGTATATTTTTGACAAATATTTTTTTACACTGTGTGAAAACACTTTGTCTTGTGCACCAAAACTGGAGGAAATTGGACGGTAAACAAAAGCGCTACAATTTTTTGACCGACGGCCCCTGAAGCGTTCCTTTTTCTTTTTTGGATTGTGTATATGCTTGTTGTTCCATGTCGATTGGTTTAGTGACATGTTTGCTTCCATGTATAATGTATACTGTATTTTAAATAAAATATAAAAATGAAAAAAAAAAATTCTCAGCCATCCTAATTGACCACATACTCTTTAACCGCTCTGAGATCATTTGATCATTTCGTTATTTACTGCACCAGGAAAATCACTAGGGAATGGATAGGCCTAGACAGGACAATAAAAATGAGATCAACTAGAAACTACAGGAAAGAAACACTGGTAAATAGGCTGCACAATTGTGAATGGACAGTGATAACAAGTTGCACGGACGTAAATGATGCCTTGGAAAAATTCCAAACAATGTTTACTACCATCCTTGATAATATTGCACCAGTGAAAGAGGTTAGGATTAAACAGAGAACTGAACCCTGGATGACTACTGAGATATTAGATAATGTGAAATTCAGAGACCTGTTACTAAAAAGATTTAAGACAGACAGGATATTGCAGAGCTAAATGAATTCCAAAGGGTGAGGTGCAGAGGCTTGTAAAAGGAGCGTAGGCAAGGTACTACTGGTAAAAAATCGAGGAGTACAAGAATAACCATAGAAAGCTCTGGCAACAACTAAAATAGTTGGGGTATAGCTATAAATCAGTAGATAGATCTAACATAGTACTATATATCGATAATGAGGTATGCGCCGAAACAACTTAAGTGGCAAATGGTTTTAATTCAACACACATCGCCTTACCACTTGAGCCAGAGATCCTACAAGAACCATGCAAGCAGCTGAACTTCGCGTTTTTCTCGTGACCCGGACACTCGTGGCAGAGGTATCTCGAGGATTAATTTCAGCCTCCTCCTGTTTGAATACCCACCTCAACAAACAGTCTATATAGCAATGAAATCACGAAACAAGTGGTAAGGCGATGCGTACATTGTTCTGTCTCTGGAGGTGGTATAAGGTTTGTAGAATCGAATCCTAGCCTGCCACAGTTTGGTAAATGATTTAAAGCCATTTATTCATCTCTCGACCTGTGGGGAGAGAGGACGCTTCTACAGTTTCTCTTGCACGCCACCTGGTGAGGAAAACATAGCATTAGCACCAAGATGGCAGACCGAATGAGCCGGCGCATAAATACTGTCTGCATCGAATTGGTCAGGGGATCTTCAAGCAGTGCCACGATGAACGTTTTCCTGCCAAGCGTTATCAGGGAAGTTTTGGCATCCCTAATGAAGAGTAGCACAGAGTGGCGCTGAATGGTATGTCCAGGGTCTTCGTGAAGTTCATGAGGACCGACTTCTACTCCAATATCGTCGAAGAATTTCAAGAAAGGAGGATGAGTGTCAATTCGGCAGTGGAAGTGTGCTTGCATGATGTTTCTAAGTATTTTACTTGGGTGAAGGTACGGAAAGTACCTTTTGAAGCAACAGCATACAGCCTACAGGATGTGTTCAGTGGGACTGTACACTTGGGGAGCATGGGAATGTGGAGGGATGGCCCCTACGAGGGGTTGCCGGAAGGATCCTTCACATTGAAAATGACCTTCAGGAGGCCGATACCATCGTACGTCACCTTGCATAGCTACAGAACTCAGGTTTTTGTACGCTATGCAGGGCAGAGGAGGACGTGCTGTTTATGTGACTCTTATGAGCACATGGCAGCACAATGCACCAGGAGACAGGGCCCTAGGGTTCAAGAGAAGGTTTCTGAAGACAGGCAGTTAGAAGTCTTGGACGTTATGACGGGTGATGTGGATGGCTGGGGGAAGGGCCTATGGAGTGAGGAAGTTGAAAGAGCAGAGGTGGCTTTGGGAATATGTGTTACACTACCAGAGGAAACAGGGGAGGGGGGAATAACGCTGTCAGACAGACCATTAGATCCTACAGATTTAGCTCAAGAAGGGATTTTGGAGGCTGTGCTGAAGGATTTTTTGGAAGAGTCGGAGCATGGTGTGGAAGGCGATGAGAGGTTAGGTGATGTCAAGGTGATGGACGAACAGACACGGGGTAAGGAAGACTTGAGTGAGGTTAGAATGGAGAGTAAAGTGGTGGTGGAGGTCCATCAAGAAGATGTGCGTGAAGCAGATATGTGTGTAGAGGGTAGCTCCCGCAGGAGATCAGAGGGGGCATCAGACATGGACAGGTCCTCACACGGGCGCAGCACCCTGGGAAGAAGATTTGGGCAGATGTGGTGGAAACGTCGAGAACTGGAAGGGGGGGGGGCAATGGGAAGATCGGCGGGATGGGACAGGGAGGGATTGGAGGGCAGGAACGAGTGATTGATAAAGATGGACCGAGACCTTTGAAAGTAGGACCTAGTAAGCCTCATCGGCATTGGGGAAAGCCACCACTCTTGTAATTTTCAGGTGTGTGACTTTCAATGTAAACGGTCTTAAGACTGAGGTCAAGAGGGTATGGTTAGAGTGGTTTTTTAAGGAGATTTAGTATTGATGTATGTTTTTTGCAGGAACATAACCATAGGTGAGGATGTGAGTTGGTTTGGAAAGGTTATAGTTTGTTTACCAGTGATGCTTTGATGTTGAAAGGAGGTGTGGCTGTGGCAGTAAAGGAGACCAGTCCTTTGCGTATCCTGAGTTGGGAGGAAGGGGAGGGGTGGGAGGGTTGTCAGAGTGGATGGGTTTTTGGGGGCCAGGAGGGTTTGTTTTGTAGGTGTGTACATGCCAGCCACTAGTAATGCCAGAGTGAAGGTGAATTTTGTACGTTATGTCTTGGTGTATCATTTGATTGGTTTCCCGGCTTTTACGGTGCTTGGCGGGGATTGGAATTGTGTAATTAGGAATGGGAATGTGGTCCTGAGTGGGGCGGGCTGTGTTTTGGGGGTTCTGAGAGAAGCTTTGTGGGATATTGGAGTGGTAGATGTGGAGGGGAGTAGAGGATATGGAGTATAGTACACTTTTATTCGTAGGGGATATGAGGCACAGTTAGATAGGATTTATGTTAGGCAGGGAATAGGTGTGGAGAGGGTGAGGACTATAGATGTGGGTTTTTCTGATCATTGTGCTGTTATAGCAGATTTGAGGGTAGATGGTATAGTGAGAGTTTATGCAGGATACTGGAAATTGAACGTGAGGCTACTTAGGGACGAGTGTGATGCTACAGGATTTGAGGATTGGTGGAAATCCTTTTGGGAGACTAGGAATAGGGAGATGGATTTGCTGGATTGGTGGGAAATGAGAGCCAAAGTTGGAATCGCAGATTTTTTTAAAGTAAGGGGTAAGGAGATGGCGAGATGGAGCTATGGTCTACAAAATTATCTTGAAGGTCAGTTAAATGTCTGTTATGCAGAGGAACAGGTGGGGCAGAGTGAGGACATGGAACGTTTGTGAAATAGGTTGGCGGAAATCCATAATGAAAAGTTTGAGGCAATTAGAGTTAAGACGGGGTTGGAGGATGTTTTAAGGGAGGATAGGCCATCAGGATTTATGCTCAGGAAGTTTAAGGAAAGGCAGGTGAAAACCACCTTGGCGTATATAGTGGCAGGTACCGGGGGGGGGGGGCGGTGGATTTGAGGACGGTCAAGGCCTATCCACCACGGAAAATATTAGTTTGTACACCGATTTTTGGCTTAGGGAGAAATGGAGGAGGGATGGCGGGGGAGTGGGTGAGGGACGTTTTGGGGATGAGGGGTTTAATAGGGTATTAAGTGAGCAGGACAGTGGCAGACTCGAGAGTAGTATTAGTGTAGCGGAGGTGGAGGAGGCAGTTTTTGGGCTGTGCCAGGGTAAAACCAATGGGATAGATGGCATACCAAGTGATTTTTATAGGTGTCATTGGGGGAGAGTACAGCATTGTATGGTGGGGGTTTTGAATTGAATGTTCAGTAGTGGGAGGATGGGAAAATCGCAAAGAACAGGTGTCATGGTTTTAGTGCCCAAAAAGAAGGAATGCAAGGTTTTGAATGATTACCATGTGATTACTTTAATGTGCTAGGATTACAAGATTTTTGCTAAGATTTTGGGAAACAGAATGAGGAAAGTGTTGGGTTTAGTGTTACATAGGGGGCAGTTGGGAATTCCAGGGAGAAGGATGAGGGATGAACATGGTCTTATTAGGGATTTTCTAGAGAGTTGTATGGGAGGGAGAATAATAGGCTTGGATTGGGATAAGATAAGATAAGATAAGATTTCGTTTGGATTTTTAACCCCGGAGGGTTAGCCACCCAGGATAACCCAAGAAAATCAGTGCGTCATCGAGGACTGTCTAACTTATTTCCATTGGGGTCCTCAATCTTGTCCCCCAGGATGCGACCCACACCAGTCGACTAACACCCAGGTACCTATTTGCTGCTAGGTGAACAGGACAGCAGGTGTAAGGAAACGTGTCAAAATGTTTCCACCCTTCGGGAATCGAACTCGGGCCCTGCGTGTGTTAAGCGTGTGTGCAGAATCCTTTCTATGAGTCTGTTGAGCAGGTAATGGACAATCAGGAGATGGAGAGGGGTGCAAAGGGGGCATCGTTGGGTATGCGGATGATACTACTGTTTTGCTACGGGGTAAGGAGGAGTTAAGGAGGGTGGGTAGAGTGATCCAGATGTTTGGTATGAATATGGGGATGCGAGTTAATACGGTGAAATCAAAGTTACTAGAGGTGGATAATTGGATAGGAGGGGGCTTGGGGATGGGGTTAGGATGGACAGTGGTTGATAGAATCAGGGTATGTGGAATATGGTATATGGCAGAGGTGCAGGCCTGCACAAGGGTAAATTCGGAGTCTTTCACAGGAAAGGTTTTAGGTAGACTAGGAGGTTTAAGTGCGAGGGATCTAGCTTTACATCAGAGGGTGGTGGTGGTAAATTCACTTGTTTATAGCATGGTATGGGAGGTGGCAGAGGTTTTTCTCTTATAGGTACAGGACATTGTGGAAATGCAGAGGAGGGTGCTAAAGTTTGTGTGGGGATTTGGGAGGGCATGGTTAAGTAAGGAGGCAGTTATGACAGATGTTCAAAGAGGGGGTTTAGGTTTGTTGCCTTTGGGACTGAGAGTAATGGCTACATATATCAAGCGGAGGTATATAAGGGAAGGGGGTGAGAGGGGAGCTAAAGTAGAAGAGTTATGGAGGAGGCACGTAAATGGTGGAGTGGCAACGACATGAGGGTTTGTGAAGATATGTTGAGATTTTTATTGACAGCGCAACAGGTGGATAACATCAAAGTGAAAAGGTTGGTGAGGGTAGTGAGAGGTCAGGGAATTTTGTAAGCGGTACCCGTGTAACCAACATATGATGGGGGGGGTTATTTGGAAGGATTTTAGTAAGCTAAGGATACCGGCTAGGGTAAGAGAATTAGAGTATCGTTTCATCATGGGAATTCTGGCCTCCAAGGAGGTGTTAAGATGTATGGGGTTTGTGGAAGAGGCTTTTTGTCAGTTTTGTGATGTTGAAACGGCATTTCATGTGGTCATCTTTTGTCCCTCCTTGGAGGGGGTGAGATCATGGATGGGTGGGGCTATCAGATTGTTGGGGGGGATATTTACCACTTTTAAGGGCTTTACTATTAGATGTAAGGGGAGTGCCTAGGGATGTGGGAAGGGCTATAATGTGTGTCATAGTAGATTATCTGGATATCTCATGGGGAATGAGGGAATTAAGGGGTGATATGAGGATAAAAGCATTGGCAGCTAGATTCTATAGGACAAAGTGTAGGAATATGCTGGTTTATGGGGTATCCTGGGAAAAAAGTTTCCCGGAAGGTTATAGGAATTTCACTGTGGGTACCTTTTGTTGGGGGTCCCTGAGGATGGGCAAAGGGGTGGTCTCCTTTTAGGGGGATGTAAACGGGGGTGGGGGGGGGGTTTGCCGCTGGAGTAGTTGTGATGTGCAAGAGGAAGGTAGTGGAAGTTTGGTCTGGATGGTAAGCTACGTTTCACGGGAATGGTTTGCCTTAGTGAGACATAAGGGTAGCTTCCAAAGTTTATATTTTAAACCTGATGGTTATGTTCACTGTGTAAGAAATTCTCCTTGATAGCCAGCAAACAAGCCCTTAGGATCTCGGTTTTGAGGAACCAGATTTGGAAATTTGGATTCAAGACATAAGTTATCTGAGGTACAGAAAAAGGAGGCTGCATAGCAATTAAATGTTGCTTTTTTGTTTACCGTCCGATTTCCTCCAGTTTTGGTTCGCTCTTTCTTGAAAATATTTATCAAAAATATACCTCAAACAACAACTGAGAAAAGACTGAAAAAGGACTGATTTACTGAAAATGCCCTTTGGCAGGATGGTAGGGCTATATGGGACGACGTAAGGTTGTTTGGACACTTGGCGCCGAGAGAACAATGCTTATACGAATTTGTAATTATTACCTTTCCTCTAAATAACTTATCGTTATTTCACAAAAAAATAAAGTTTGTTAGTTCTTGGAATGTTGCAAAAAAAATCTGCCCTTTACTCCCACATAACTCCCAAAGTATTTGGAATATTTCCAAAAATGAATAACTACAAATTAGAGAAATCATTATTCTACAATTTCTGTGAATATTATTACATTTAATTAAGTAATAAAGACAGACTATGTACCGTAAAGTGAATAAGTTACTTCCGAGATATTGGCCTGGAGCGCCGGCCAGCCCACCGTCTGAAAAAAAAAAAAAAAAATCGCGAAAATCGCATTTGTTTGGGTGTTTTTCTTAGTAAACTGATGTTCTAGTGCAGTTAACCTCTTCAAAATACCGTTTTCTCTTACTCAGAGACCAAAGAATACGACATGGAGACGACATGAGAGGAGTAACTCATTCATATCGAAATATTCTCTATGGTCTCTCGCCATATTATGGCTTATTTTATTCAGTCTAGAGTATATAACATGTTTGCATGTTATTTATAGTGTTTAATATATCATATTAGATCAATTCTGATAGATAAATAAGCCGTAGAGTTGATATATAAGCTGATATAAGCGTAATAATGAAGTGATTTCTCCTGGCACTCTCTTGAGCTGGAACACTGCCGAGCGTTCCCATATGGTTCCTGGTTGGCTCTAAGTCTACGGATAAGCTTCCCCTACTGTTTTATGATGCCAAATAGTCAGTTATTATATTAGAAAGCATAATGCAAGAAAAAGAGATAAAAAGCAAGGAAAAATTCCAAAAAAATATATGGGCTGTGAGCAGACTCGCTACCCATATCGCCGTCATCATACCTGATATAACTAACTATAATTTCTTGTAGAAACGTCGTAGAACATTCATTCTGGTACCATTGTGTTGCCAAAGAGTTAAGCTATTTTTTGGTATAAATAACTCAATTACCATAATTTTTCGATTTTTTGGGGAGAGCGCGGAAAATTGACTGACTGCCTCAAATGCGGCCCTTTTACTTCTTACTTGTCTTGTATTATGTTTAACTTTTATTGTCTGCTGGAGGTTCTATGTGGTACTATTTTAAGAGTATGTATAGGTCTCGGGTTTATACCATTTTTGTTAAGGGGTTTATACCAAAAAAAATTTGTTGACAAGGGTTTCGGTTTATATACATATGTGGGACGTATAAAATTATGAGTAGGGTTGGTCACAAACCCTTTTGATGTGAGTGACATATAAGTATTTACTGAATACTTTGTTATAAGAGCATGTGATTTGGTTTTGTTACATGTATGAACTTATGTACTTTAAGGTTTTAACATAATTATGATATAATAATATATAATCATATAGGTTTTGTGCATAAGGAATCATTCGTTTCTTCCGATTTACTATTGGTTATGCGATAACGTAACACAATTTTAACCAATACACTGTACCCTGTACTAGGGGGTAGGTCCGATTTGTGTTTTTATAATTGTTATGGTAGCTCTTGTTATGGGCATTTTATTGTAATGTCATGATTTGTGTATTATATATTCGTGTGAGACAAATATGACTATAATCATGTTTAACTACAGTAACTATAGTGCCCTTGTGATGTGCAATTTTGTTATTTTTGTTGTAATAGTTATGACAAGGTACTCAAAATATGCGGTAAAACCATGTTCAGTTTCTCTTTGTTATATTATATGATAGGAAAATTTTTATTTCCTTCATTAGTGAGCACCTATCAATGATTTAGTGGGTACTGTCTTTTGCGTGTACTGTTTGTTATAGCAGGCTGTTGGTATAATATTTGTCATCTTCAGGAATAACCTGGTACTAGTAGACGAAACTATTATGCTTTTGTATTTTTTTTACTATTGTTATGCATCCTCTGTAATTCTTTAAGGTCTTTTAAATAAAAATATAAATAAAAAAATATTTAAAATCACTTGTTTCCTGATTTCATTGCTATCTATATTGTGCTGTTGCTTCTCTCTCAGTAAATATACCTCATATACTACACTACCAGGATAAACTGATACAGGTTCACCTGTATTGTTCCCCACCTATAATTTCTCCTCACTGCCTGTGTTCCTTTGTATATATGTTTCACAAGTGTTATGATGACTGATATTATATATATATATATATATATATAATATATATATATATATATATATATATATATATATATATATATATATATATATATATATATGTGTGTGTGTGTGTGTGTGTGTGTGTGTGTGTGTGTGTGTGTGTTCATAGGGGTGCGCAGGTAGCTTTACCTGCATTTCTGTCCTCGTCGTTGGCTTCCAGTAGACTAGTCAAGGAGATTGCCCCCAAAAGCTTGAGAGTTGTGGTAGAAGCTCAAAACTCCAGGTATATTGAAATAGTCGTGCGGTGGGACACCCTTGCCCACTCATCCAGGTGACCAGCTCCTCCCAGAGAGCACAAACATTTCCACTGGGAGAGACTGACCATGGGAAAATTCGCCAACACATTGCTCACCAACGCTTCAAGAAAGGACAAAGCTCGTCTCCTAGCTTTGAAGGCACCACATTCAGGAGTTTTCCTTTTAGCTGTTCCCAATTCTTCCGTGGGCATTCGACTCGACCTACAGGCCATTCGGATTAGTGTTGCTCCTCGCATACCCGCCCCCATACTCACCGAACAAAGGTGTACCTGCGGCAGGGCGACGGCTGATCATTTTGGACTTCATGGTCTCGTGTGTCACACATCAGTATGCTAGACATGAGGAGGTCAACGACATCATAAAGAGAAGCCTCGCCACAGCCCGTTGCCCAGCTGAACGGCAACCTCACGTACAGAGGTGTGACAGAAGTCAAAAGCGTCTTGATGGAGCTACTGTGCTTCCCTGGAAGGATGGTAAGCAGATTGTCTGGGACTACACCTGTGCCGCCACATTGGCAGACACCTACTTGCCATACTCTGAAGTTGAAGAGGGTGTAGCTGCCAGCTACAGGGAGACCTAGAAGACCCGCAAATGTGAAGCCTCCTCCCTTGTTATAACTTCATCCCAGTAGGTTCGGAGACCCTTGGAGCATGGGGTAAGTGTGCTCTAAAGTTCCTCAAAGAGCTGGGTAAAAAACTCATCATAGAAAAACAACATCCTTTATTGGACCTGTTTTAGACGAGGTGGGACCTACACAGATGACAGCAAAGAAATGAGTTGAATACTACAGACTCAATATATATGACTTAGTGTTCAGCGATCCGCTAACCAGACTAGAGGTCGACAATCTAAACGAATTATCTTATGACCGGGACTCAAAATTTGGCAATTTTAAAAATCTCTGATATTATCCTAACACCACATGACTTCGAAAAGACAATTAATGACATGCTGATGCGCTCTGTCCCAGACCCGAACTCGAGGAACTCAGTGATCCTCAGTAACTGCAAGAAACCTCTGTCACGTGCCTTCAGCATTCTTTGGACAGAGAGCATGGACACAGGAGTCATTGCAGTCACTAAAAACAACAGACATAGCCCCACTCCACAAAGGTGGCAGTAAAGCAATTTCAAAGGACTACAGACTGATAGCGCTAACATGCCGTATCATAAAATTCTTTGAAAGGGTTCTAAGAAGCAAGATCGACAACCACATAAATACCCATCAGTTACACAACCCAGCACAACACGGGTTTAGAGCAGGTCGCTCCTACCTGCCCCAGCTACTGCACCATTATAACAAGGTCCTGGATGCTTTAAAGGATGTTTTATACATAGACTTTGCGTGAGCCTTCGACAAGTGCGACCACAGTGTAATAGCGCACAAATTGAATGATAAAGGAATAACAGGAGAAGTTGGTAGATGGATCTATAACTTCGTAACAAATAGAACACAAAGAGTAAGAGTAAACAGAGTAAAGTCTGAGGAGGACAAAGTGAAAAGCTCTGTTCCACAAGGCATAGTTCTCTCTCCCATCCTTTAACTTTTCCTCATATCTGACATAGAGATGGAAGCCATAGCTCTATGTCTTCCTCTGCAGATGAAACCCAAATAGTCATAACAGTGACCTCCATCGAAGTCACCACAAGACTCCAAGCGGACATCAACTAAATCTTCAAATGGACCAATTAAAACAATATGAAGTTCAATGAAGAGAAATTTCAACTACTGAGATATGGAAAACTTGAGGAAAGTAAAACTATATCAAGGTATAAAACAAATTCTAACCACACAATAGAGCGAGAAACTACTGTGAAGGATCTGGGAGTGATAATGTCCGAGGATCTCACCTTCAAAGACCACAACAATGTCTCTTCCTCATGTGCTAGAAAAATGATTAGATGGATAATGAGAACCTTCAGAACTAAGGGCACCAAGTCTATCATGGTTCTCTTTAAATCGCTTGTTTTCTCTTTACTGGAATACTGCTGTACACTAACTTCCTCAATCAAGGCAGGCGAAATTGTTGACCTGGAGAATGTAGAGAGAACTTTCACATTACAAATAAGTATGATAAAGCACCTAAATTACTCGGACCGGTTGAAGTCCCTTGATTTGTGTTTCCTGAAATGCGGACGAGAAAGACGCATAATAATATACTCTTGGAAAATCCTAGAGGGATTAGTAAAAAACTTGCATATGAAAATCATTCCCTCCGAAAGCAAAAGACTCGGCAGGAGATGCAAAGTAAGTACCTGATCAGCTGGGTTGTGGTTCGTACGTCCGTTTACGTGCAACCAGCAGCAACAGCCTGGTTGATCAGACCCTGATCCACCACGAGGCCTAGTCTCAGACCGGGCCGAGGGGGGAGTTGACCTCTTAAACCTCTCTCATATTAAATATATATATATATATATATATATATATATATATATATATATATATATATATATATATATATATATATATATATACATATATATATATATATATATATATATATATATATATATATATATATATATATATATATATATATATATATATATATATATATATATATATAATTACGTATAACCCGCACATAGGTACTCATCTTTACATAAGAACGTAAGAAAGGAGGAACACTGCAGGAGGCCTGCTGGCCCATACTAGGCAGGTCCTTTACAATTCATCCCACTAACAAAACATTTGCCCAACCCAATTTTCAATGCCACCCAAGAAATAAGCTCTGATGTGAAAGTCCCACTCAAATCCAACCCCTCCCACTCATGTACTTATCCAACCTAGATTTGAAACTACCCAAAGTCCCAGCCTCAATAACCCAACTAGGTAGACTGTTCCTTTAAGGCAACATAACATGGACCACTACCTGGATGCACAGTAACGAGCGGCGGGAAAGGAACCAGAATATAACGAGAGAGAGGCTGTAGAACAATACTGGTAGTTGTAGTAGTTGTTGTATTAGTAGTATGATTCACTGATAGAGGACGCTTTAAATAGTAACTGCAGCTAACAAAAAAGATGCAGAGAGTGGAGAGTTAGCGAAGATATAGTGGTGATGGTCATAGTGGAGGTAGTTTACAGGAGCAAGAGAACAGAAGAGCACCGCACGAGAGCTAATAACCAATATGATTAACACAAAATCCCTGCAGAACAAAACAAATAGTAGAGAAGGCAATGATAATATAGAGAAAGTAGTGAGGAAAAAGAAATAAGTCATGTCATGAGTGATTATATTTTGGTGCATTTGACAACGTAATTAGAAAGAAAGATGCTTTAGAACCCTCGTTACTGAATGGTACAGTACTGCTCTTGCTACTTGCATGAACCATAGTTTGACTCCCTGTTAGTTCTTATACTCCTGTAACATGTTCGCACAAATATATATTAACAAACAAATTCATTCATGTCTTCCGTTTCATAACAATAACACATTAGACCACAACACACATAACTCTCAATATTTTAGTTATATTGTTACTTTAATATATAAAGAAATATAATGTAATATACTGACTGGTGCAGCAGAAGGTGCCATGAGGACAGTCATTGTTGTCAGTCAAGGGAACACTGCAGTTGTTGAACATGTGTATACACTTCCCTCCGTCCCTCACACACTGCAACCCATCACCTTCCTGCAACACCTTGTAACAAACTTATTTTATATTTAACCTTCTATTGTTATAAAGGCTTAAAAATATACTTAATAGAAATAGATTTTTCTGATCATCATTAAAGCATTAAGGTTCATAATTCATCAGTTAAGATTTATAGTATCAAGGATTATAGAGCGTCTCTATATCATCAGGAGTTGCTGGTCAACTTTATAGCTTCACTTTTATAATCGACTCTAGTATATCATGGTTTAATGGTAAACTATAGAACATCAGGGTTTATTAATTAAGGAAGTTTATTGAGGCACAGTTTCACATAATTACAATTATTATACAGTGTGTAAATTATCTAGGATAACAAAAATAAGTCAAATTATGTGACGTATTCACATTAGGGTACTTGTAATATTTTATTATTATCTATAACTTAAAAGTTAAAATTACTAAGTATCTCAACTGAGTGAAAATTAGTTAATATAAAAGATGATATATTAGGATCAAAGTTAACTGTGTTATTTATATTAACATTACAACAGATATGAAAAACTTTACCAGAATGAAAATAGAAGATTTCAAGAATCTGGACAACTTAATAATAGACAGGAAGTTCATGTATTAAATAATTTAATTTCTCTCTAAAAAGATAATGTCATTAATCATCACTTGACCTGTGTTAATTATTGGATGTCAAAGACATTTGTGTGTGTGTGTGTGTAGAGAAAGATCGCTGTCAGCAGGGTTCGAACCCACTACAGCAACGCTGTATAGCCCTTGTGGTTTAGCGCTTCTTTTTGATTATAATAATAATAATCGAACGCACTACAGAAAGATTGTCAAGGTTCCCAAGTGACATTATCCTTCACTCAGCTATAAATGCCAGGTAAGCTGGGGACATTATCCTTCACTCAGCTATAAATGCCAGGTAAGCTGGGGACATTATCCTTCACTCAGCTATAAATGCCAGGTAAGCTGGGGACATTATCCTTCACTCAGCTATAAATGCCAGGTAAGCTGGGGACATTATCCTTCACTCAGCTATAAATGCCAGGTAAGCTGGGGACATTATCCTTCACTCAGCTATAAATGCCAGGTAAGCTGGGGACATTATCCTTCACTCAGCTATAAATGCCAGGTAAGCTGGGGACATTATCCTTCACTCAGCTATAAATGCCAGGTAAGCTGGGGACATTATCCTTCACTCAGCTATAAATGCCAGGTAAGCTGGGGAGCTTGGTTTTCCAGCCGTGTGTCTTCCCAGCTTGGGCATGTCAGTGACCCTCATGATGTCATTGGACAAAGTCCGCTGATATCGATGTCGATAATTTTGTATGTCTCTAGTGCGCATGTATATGTAAGTTTGAATTGTATTATTTATGTATATACAAATGTATGAATTCATGTATGTAGTCATTCATGCACAAATTTATTTATCTATGTAAACAAAAGTTTTTTGAATAATAATGAATTTATTTATATATAAAGCCCGTAGGGGGTGTGTGGACCAGGTGTTTACAGTGAAACATATAAGTAAACAGTATTTCGATAAGGCTAAAGAGGTCTTTGTGGCATTTATGGATTTGGAAAAGGTGTATGACAGGGTGGATAGGGAGGCAATGTGGCAGATGTTGCAAGTGTATGGTGTAGGAGGTAGGTTACTGAAAGTAGTGAAGAGTTTTTACGAGGATAGTGAGGCTCAAGTTAGAGTATGTAGGAAAGAGGGAAATTATTTCCCAGTAAAAGTAGGCCTTAGACAAGGATGTGTGATGTCACCGTGGTTGTTTAATATATTTATAGATGGGGTTGTAAGAGAAGTAAATGCGAGGGTCTTGGCAAGAGGCGTGGAGTTAAAAGATAAAGAATCACACACAAAGTGGGAGTTGTCACAGCTGCTCTTTGCTGATGACACTGTGCTCTTGGGAGATTCTGAAGAGAAGTTGCAGAGATTGGCGGATGAATTTGGTAGGGTGTGCAGAAGAAGAAAATTAAAAGTGAATACTGGAAAGAGTAAGGTTATGAGGATAACAAAAAGATTAGGTGATGAAAGATTGGATATCAGATTGGAGGGAGAGAGTATGGAGGAGGTGAATATATTCAGATATTTGGGAGTGGACGTGTCAGCGGATGGGTCTATGAAAGATGAGGTGAATCATAGAATTGATGAGGGGAAAAGGGTGAGTGGTGCACTTAGGAGTCTGTGGAGACAAAGAACTTTGTCCTTGGAGGCAAAGAGGGGAATTTATGAGAGTATAGTTTTACCAACGCTCTTATATGGGTGTGAAGCATGGGTGATGAATGTTGCAGCGAGGAGAAGGCTGGAGGCAGTCGAGATGTCATGTCTGAGGGCAATGTGTGGTGTGAATATAATGCAGAGAATTCGTAGTCTGGAAGTTAGGAGGAGGTGCGGGATTACCAAAACTGATGTCCAGAGGTATGAGGAAGGGTTGTTGAGGTGGTTCGGACATGTAGAGAGAATGGAGCGAAACATAGTGACTTCAAGAGTGTATCAGTCTGTAGTGGAAGGAAGGCGGGGTAGGGGTCGGCCTAGGAAAGGTTGGAGGGAGGGGGTAAAGGAGGTTTTGTGTGCGAGAGGCTTGGACTTCCAGCAGGCATGCGTGAGCGTGTTTGATAGGAGTGAATGGAGACAAATGGTTTTTAATACTTGACGTGCTGTTGGAGTGTGAGCAAAGTAACATTTATGAAGGGATTCAGGGAAACCGGCAGGCCGGACTTGAGTCCTGGAGATTGGAAGTACAGTGCCTGCACTCTGAAGGAGGGGTGTTAATGTTGCAGTTTAAAAACTGTAGTGTAAAGCACCCATCTGGCAAGACAGTGATTGAGTGAATGATGGTGAAAGTTTTTCTTTTTCGGGCCACCCTGCCTTGGTGGGAATCGGCCAGTGTGATAATAATAAAAATAATGCCCGGTCTGATCTGAGGTATACTACCTCCCCCCCCCCCCCCAGGATGTTACCCACACCAGTCGACTAACATCCAGGTACCTACTTGCTTGTAAGTAAACAGGGACAACAAGTGTTAGGAAATGCTCCCAAAGTTTCCCTCCCATACCGGGTATCTAACCAGAGACACTCAGTGTGTGAGCTGAATGCTTTACCAACTGAGCTACAGGTCACCTCTACATGACCATATGTAAAAATAAGCATATGTTTACATGTATAAATGTTTAATGTGTTTATAGTTGTATGTGCATGTGTATATGTGTGTGTTGATGTTTGTTCAAAAATATGTATGTGTTTGTATGCTCTGCCTATTAATACATGTAAGTAGCGTTGCTTCTATGTATATGTATGTTCTTAAGTACATGTGTACATATTTATATGTGTTCAAATGCTCAGTATATATATATGAATATATTATATATTATAATATTAATGAGAAATAATCCTCACGTAGAAGAATGGAACTGATAACAAGTCGCACTTGGACAGAAACGTTGTTATAAGTAACATTCTGCTATGTGCTGGTTATTATTGTCCCAGACACGGTGTTGTACCTTATTATTATTATTATTATTGTCCCAGACACGGTGTTGTACCTTATTATTATTATTATTATTGTCCCAGACACGGTGTTGTACCTTATTATTATTATTATTATTATTATTATTGTCCCAGACACGGTGTTGTACCTTATTATTATTATTGTCCCAGACACGGTGTTGTACCTTATTATTATTATTGTCCCAGACACGGTGTTGTACCTTATTATTATTATTGTCCCAGACACGGTGTTGTATCTTATTATTATTATTGTCCCAGACACGGTGTTGTACCTTATTATTATTATTGTCCCAGACACGGTGTTGTACCTTATTATTATTATTGTCCCAGACACGGTGTTGTACCTTATTATTATTATTGTCCCAGACACGGTGTTGTACCTTATTATTATTATTGTCCCAGACACGGTGTTGTACCTTATTATTATTATTATTGTCCCAGACACTGTGTTGTATCTTATTATTATTATTGTCCCAGACACGGTGTTGTACCTTATTATTATTATTATTGTCCCAGACACGGTGTCGTACCTTATTATTATTATTATTGTCCCAGACACGGTGTCGTACCTTATTATTATTATTATTGTCCCAGACACGGTGTTGTACCTTATTATTATTATTATTGTCCCAGACACGGTTTTGTACCTTATTATTATTATTATTGTCCCAGACACGGTGTTGTACCTTATTATTATTATTATTGTCCCAGACACGGTGTTGTACCTTATTATTATTATTATTGTCCCAGACACGGTGTTGTACCTTATTATTATTATTATTGTCCCAGACACGGTGTTGTACCTTATTATTATTATTATTGTCCCAGACACGGTGTTGTACCTTATTATTATTATTATTGTCCCAGACACGGTGTTGTACCTTATTATTATTATTATTGTCCCAGACACGGTGTTGTACCTTATTATTATTATTATTGTCCCAGACACGGTGTTGTACCTTATTATTATTATTGTCCCAGACACGGTGTTGTACCTTATTGTTATTATTATTGTCCCAGACACGGTGTTGTACCTTATTATTATTATTATTGTCCCAGACACGGTGTTGTACCTTATTATTATTATTGTCCCAGACACGGTGTTGTACCTTATTATTATTATTATTGTCCCAGACACGGTGTTGTACCTTATTATTATTATTATTGTCCCAGACACGGTGTTGTACCTTATTATTATTATTATTGTCCCAGACACGGTGTTGTACCTTATTATTATTATTATTATTGTCCCAGACACGGTGTTGTACCTTATAATTATTATTATTATTATTATTATTATTATTATTCATTAATCAATCATTCTGTGATAACTGGCGCGACACTAACCTAGAGTTTTGACTTAATATTTCTGTATTTACATTGAGTTCATAAAAAATAATTGCTGGAGTTTGTTCTGCCATTTGAATGACGGTAGAGGAAAGACTTGTCATAGTTAAACTATCTCAAGTAACGTTATAATGACTGAACACAGTAAACAACAACATCCTGATCAAGTAACGTTATAATGACTGAACACAGTAAACAACATCCTGATCAAGTAACGTTATAATGACTGAACACAGTAAACAACAACATCCTGATCAAGTAACGTTATAATGACTGAACACAGTAAACAACAACATCCTGATCAAGTAACGTTATAATGACTGAACACAGTAAACAACAACATCCTGATCAAGTAACGTTATAATGACTGAACACAGTAAACAACAACATCCTGATCAAGTAACGTTATAATGACTGAACACAGTAAACAACAACATCCTGATCAAGTAACGTTATAATGACTGAACACAGTAAACAACAACATCCTGATCAAGTAACGTTATAATGACTGAACACAGTAAACAACAACATCCTGATCAAGTAACGTTATAATGACTGAACACAGTAAACAACAACATCCTGATCAAGTAACGTTATAATGACTGAACACAGTAAACAACAACATCCTGATCAAGTAACGTTATAATGACTGAAAACAGTAAACAACAACATCCTGATCAAGTAACGTTATAATGACTGAACACAGTAAACAACAACATCCTGAATATTTTAACTAATTGTTAATATTTGTGTCCAGGTTGAAAAAACGGATAAAGAAAAAATTGCATAAAAATGATTAAAGTTGTATAAATCATTATAAATGTCTGTTTAATATACAGGTTGATAGGCCTAATTCACAGTGGTCCTGGAAGTGTGAAGCCGACCAGGCGAAGCATTCTCCTGTTGTCACTTGGAAATCAAAGATTCAAATATTTATTAACTGTTTTAGTATCTTATCAAATTTGCTTCAGTACAGTCTAAAAAGTTTAGTTATTAAGATTTGAAGCCGATCAGAAGATGCATTCTCTAGTTACGGAAGGGAAATCAGTATAACGATTCATTTCACAAATTCGACAGAATAGTTCTTATTCAACCTTTTAACACAGAGAATCTTCCGTTCACGAATACAAACTAACCCTAAAAGTTTGAAGCCGACCAGAAGAAGAATTCTGTAGGGACTGCAACTATTGCAAGTTGTTATATATGAGAATATTATATCAAATTTTCACCAAAAAAGACTAAACTTGTAGGGCCTTAAACTCCCATTAAACTGCATCAGAAAGCGAAGTCAAAAATAATAATAAATTATTGGACAGACATTTTACTTTTCAGAATGTGAAACACCAGAGTTGATAATGTGAAATTTATGAGAAACATTTTATTGTTATTGTAGTTAATGATACGAGACTTTCTCTTGTTATTGTAGTTGATAATAAGATACTCTCTCTTGTTACTGTAGTTGACAATAAGGAACTTTCTTTTGTTACTGAAGTTGATGATAAGAGACTTTCTCTTGGTTTATAATAAGAGATAAAACACCTCAATTATTGGGAGCGCTTGAGGTTCCTGAACCTGTATTCCCTGGAACGCAGGCGGGAGAGATACATGATTATATACACCTGGAAAATCCTAGAGGGACTAGTACCGAACTTGCACACGAAAATCACTCACTACGAAAGCAAAAGACTTGGCAGACGATGCACCATCCACCCAATGAAAAGCAGGGGTGTCACTAGCACGTTAAGAGACCATACAATAAGTGTCAGGGGCCCGAGACTGTTCAACTGCCTCCCAGCACACATAAGGGGGATTACCAACAGACCCCTGGCAGTCTCCAAGCTGGCACTGGACAAGCACCTAAAGTCAGTTCCGGATCAGCCGGGCTGTGGCTCGTATGTTGGTTTGCGTGCAGCCAGCAGCAACAGCCTGGTTGATCAGGCTCTGATCCACCAGGAGGCCTGGTCTCAGACCGGGCCGCGGGGGCGTTGACCCCCGGAACTCTCTCCAGGTAAACTCCAGGTAAACTCCAGAGACTTTCTTTTGGTTTATAATAAGAGACTTTCTCTTGGTTTATAATAAGAGACTTTCTCTTGGTTTATAATAAGAGACTTTCTCTTGGTTTATAATAAGAGACTTTCTCTTGGTTTATAATAAGAGACTTTCTCTTGGTTTATAATAAGAGACTTTCTCTTGGTTTATAATAAGAGACTTTCTCTTGGTTTATAATAAGAGACTTTCTCTTGGTTTATAATAAGAGACTTTCTGGTGTAATTTTATTTAAAGCAACTCTAGGAAAGGCTTATTCAATATTGATCGTAGGTCACCTACACTTGTCAGTAATAACATGATCCTTCTTGTACGGTGATCCAAAATTGAAAAAAATGAAACATTATCAAGTAATGAACATAAGACTGGAGGAAGAAAACAAAGTCAGATAATCACTGTACAGTATACATTCCTGGATAACTTATTAAATTGATTATTTTTGTGATCGCTGTTATCTGTTTTACTGGCGCTTCCTCTGAACTTGTTGTTTAATTATCCATTATTAGAAAAAAAAGGATTGAGAGTATGAGAAGAGTGGAGTAAGATGTGGCAGAACAATGTTACACATTCTAATCGCACATCATATTCAATACTTACCATCTGCTCTCTGGCGACAACGATGACTCTTAATACCAAGATGAAAGTAAGGAAAGTTGACTCGTTCATGTTGGTACCACAGCTTCTTGAATACCTTCCAGCAGTCTTGTGAAACTACCTCAGCCTTCTGCACCTCTAGCAGGATACAACAACTGATGCTTCAGAAAAGATACCGAGTGGTGGGATGAGTGAACTGACAGAGCGACGAACCAGAGGCTGTAGCTTCTCTACTCTATACTGACAAATGCGAGCAAGTGTTCAACTCTCGACATTCACCACCTGTCATACAGTCATCTAATGCATAGTTAGGGAGCTCAACAATAGCTATTGTTCCACCACAAATTTAGAACAAGAATAAAATCAAATATATGATTTATAACAACAGGTATCACGGAAATGGAATCAGCTAAATGAATTTTGGTCGTTGTGCGACCCAAGAAGATGATGTGAAAGTACACAAGTCCAGTATGTTGTACCATGATGACCTGTGCAGATTGTTCCATTAATTACTGTATTTAATATCTGACGTTATTCAGCAGAGATATTAGCAAGTCATCACACGAAAATTAATTAATTAATGTCCAATTTTCTTCAATAAAAAAGACAAATAAGAACATACACAGCCAAAATGTAATTCAGATTTTTAACTGAGAAACAGCAACTTTATGTGAATACTGATGAGGTATTTTGTTATGTCTGAGAGATCAATAACCTAAACTACACCAGCAACTTAAGTTTGATGCTGCTAAGAAGTTATTTTTTCAAGTTGTTTACAATGAATTGTGGAAACCCATCGGATTTTTTAATACATAGGCCAAAATCAGTCTAATCTTTCATAAAAACATACGAAAAGAGCGCTGCTTCAGGCCTACTGGCCCATGCTAGGCAGATCCAACTCATACAAACCCACACCACTTAAAGTTTTAGCTTCAATAACACTACTCGGGAGTTTGTTTCACTCAAGAACAACACCAATACTTTCCAATATCCTTTCTAAATCTAAATTTTTAATACTTGAGCCCACTGATGCAAGTCCTGCCTTGTTTAGATATTTTTAGTACGTATTTGCATCCTCTGTATTTATTTCTGTTTTTCTTATAAAAACCTGAGTCATATCACCTGTAATTCTAGGTCTTGCCAGAGAGTTTAGGTCTTGCCAGAGAGTTTAGGTCTTGCCAGAGAGTTTAGATCTTGCCAGAGAGTTTAGGTCTTGCCAGAGAGTTTAGATCTTGCCAGAGAGTTTAGGTCTTGCCAGAGAGTTCAGATTCGGTACCATCAGTTTGTCATCGTAGGAAAGGTTTCTGATACATGGAATCAACTTTCTCATCCTTGTAATAATGGTGGTGGAATTACCCACAATATGTTAGGCAAAATGACATAAGTACAACTAATGCGGCATTTTTATTGTGGCAACGTTTCGTTCTTCAAGAGTTTTGGCAATCCGTAACAAACAATACAAGGACACATAGAAGGTATATAGGTATTAGAGTGAGGTGCAAGGCATAATATAATAGTTGTAGGTAGTAGTAGTAATACTAGTAGTAGTACTTGTAGTAGTAGTAGTAATACTAGTAGTAGTACCTGTAGTAGTAGTAGTTATACTAGTAGTAGTACTTGTAGTTGTAGTAGTAATACTAGTACTAGTACTTGTAGTTGTAGTAGTAATACTAGTAGTAGTACTTTTAGTAGTAGTAGTAATACTAGTAGTAGTACTTGTAGTTGTAGTAGTAATACTAGTACTTGTAGTAGTAGTAGTAGTAATACTAGCAGTAGTACTTGTAGTTGTAGTAGTAATATTAGTACTTGTAGTAGTAGTAGTAATACTAGTAGTAGTACTTGAAGATGTAGTAGTAATACTAGTACTTGTAGTTGTAGTAGTAATACTAGTAGTAGTACTTGTAGTAGTAGTAGTAATACTAGTAGTAGTACTTGAAGTTGTAGTAGTAATACTAGTAGTAGTACTTGTAGTATTAGTAGTGATACTAGTAGTAGTACTTGTAGTAGTAACAGTAGTAGTAGTAATATTAGTAGGAGTAGTAGTAGTAGTAGCTTCAGCAGCAACTATATGATGGCAGAGTTTATTATTAATACGTCGTCCGCATAACGTAACTCTGTGACGTTGATGGAGACGATGTTTGCGAAGCGTTCGGCTTCTAGGTGTTCCATATACAAATTAGCTAAGACGGCGCTGATGGGGGGATTCCATACTTATACCAGAGGTTTGCTTGTAGAGGCTGTTGTTGAAAGAAACGCAGTTGAAGTTAATGCAGAGGTCAGTCAATTCAGCGAAATCTCCGAGAGGTAGTGGAAGATTAAGGTCCTGACTGACTTGACGTCGGAGAACGTCAAGGGCTTTTATGGAAGGTGATCCATTTAGGATCATTTCTATTTGTTCTCATTTCTCTAAACTGAATAAATGTTCTTTGGACAGCATATATAGAGTTTAGCAAACAAAGGATGACAGTTCTCTTTGAGTTTCCAGTCCACAGATGATACGTGTTCTCTAAGGTGTTCTTGAAATCTGTTAAGCAAAAATTTGGCACTGTTAATGATTTATCCCTACTGTCATACTTCCATTCGATGCTAAAGGTAATCGAATTATGGTCGATTGTGCCATGCTACATCTTGAGTCAAACGACATCCAGGAAGTCGTTTGACTCAAGATTCCCAGTTAATGAATTCGAGTCATTTTGACTAAAGTTAAGGTCTTCTAGAATTACTGTTATTGTGCCTTGCGGCCTTAACAATTTCCTCCCGAAGTAGTCTCTCTTGGTCCCTATCCAAATCTGGGGAACGGTAAATCACGCCTAAAATAAATTTTCATGCCCTTCCGAAACTTCTACCCAGAGAGATTCAGTGTGTGTTCTTTCAGTTTTAACACACGCATCTATACAGCAATTTAAGTAATCTTTGTCATATAGCGCCAACCCCACCTCACACTGGCAACCCCAGAGGTTAGGGTTATGTGGGTTATCCTCAATATTTACACTAATTCCTGGATTATTTGTAGTCATATCGGTCTCAAATCCACTAAACTCGGGTTTAGTGGATTTGAGACCGATGTGGCCACAAATGATCGAGGAATTAGTGCAAATATTGATGATAACCCAGATGACACTAAGCCCATCACCTCTGGGGTGGCCATTGTGACCAGTGTAGCCGCTCCAGACCTTCAGCCCAGCACCTCTAGGGTGGCCAGTGTTACTATTGACTGATTTCATGCCCCCTAGAGGATTCTTCGATGACAGTGATATACAATATTCCCCTGAAAGTAGGCGTCTCCGAGGATCGTGGGAGGTTACGATCGAAAACCCTGGCCACTGATAATGATACCGATCATGAAGGGGAATATGCCGGAATGGAGGAGGAGGTAATGGGTGGCATGGTGCCTGGGCCATATAGCCCAAAGGGAGGGCAAACAAAGGAACGCCCGGCACCCCTTCAACCATGTAGTGCCTCCAATCCCGTCCCTCCTTTAGCTCCCCCACGTCCCATGCCACTAGTCCACCATGCACCATCAGACCGTGAATGGAACTGGACAGAAAGTAAAACATTCGTGTAACATCCTTTCAATTCTGATGCCACTGAAAGTGGCATCCCAGAATGATCCATCACAAACGAGTCTACAGAGTTAGAGTATTTTCAACTATACTTTGACAAGTCCATAATGAACTTGATCGTCACACAGAAGAACAACAACTACCGCTATACGATGGACAACGCAGAGATTGCAGAATCGTCACGGCTATGCAGGTGGAAAGATACAACTCTGGTGGAAACGTATTTATTCCTAGTCACTGTTATGCTTATGCCTCAGACGTATAAGAACTATGTAGCACAGTACTGGTCCACAGACTACTTCCTCAGTACTCCAGCTTTCCGTGACCTCCTACCCTGCAATAGATTCACACTGTTGCTATAAATGTTGCACTTCTCAGACAGGAATAAGCCCAACAGAAATGACCTACTATACAAAATCACAGAGATGTTCAGATATATGAAGCAAAAAATCAGTGCCTAATTTTATCCTTTTAAGAACATTGTTGTCGACGAGTCCTTGATTCCGTTCAAACGACGACTGTCATTCAAACAATATATACCAAGCAAACGTAATCGCTTTAATATAAAACTTTTTATGTGTGACAGTGAGAGTAGCATAGTGTTAGTGTCTTTGCCGAGAGTAACACACTGGATGATACCAGGTGGATGGTGGGGATTTTTGGTGATGAATTTCGTAAGATGATGGAGCCAGATCTTGGCACAGGTCACATACTGTTCACAGACAACTGGTATACAAGTCATATGCTCGCTGATTTCCTCCATGTAAACAATGTGAAGCAGTGCTGAAGGTGCAGTGCAAGCATTTTATGCCAATGACATCAAGGCACTGACGTGGCATGACAAACAGGACATGATGTTACTGTCAATCACCCACTGAAACGCATTGTAAAGCCAGGTGTTGTCGATTATACGAACAATATGCGACTAGTTGACAAGTGTAACATGATGTCAGGGTTCACTGATTTGTTCGTAAGTGTCGCAAGTGGTGCATGAAAGTGTTTTTCCACCTTATAGACATTGCAATGTTCAGTGCCTTCAATATGTACGAAACGATTTCGTTATGCAGAATTCACCCTCAATGTCACAAAGCAGATTGTATAAAAGCATAGTACCACATGTGTACTGCCGCTCAACAGCGACCTGTCTCTCAATCACAAGCATTGGGGAAGTGCCAGAGAGAATCCCCATTGACTGTCACTACCTAATACAGATACCATCTACCACAAAAAAATGAAGTATTCTCAGAAAAAGTGTAATGTGTACTCACATCACATGGCGACACCAACAACGGAAGGACACGAGTCATGTGTCAGCAATGAGGGGTTTCACTGTATGAATCAGTGCATCATGAAGTATCATACAATCCTGGACTTCTAGAAACATAACTGGGACCTGTTAATGTCTTTTATATATTTGTAGACAATGGTATGTGATTGAGCCAAGTGTACAAATTCACCTATCAGTGTGTACATGTGTTGTGGAGAAATTTTCTCCAGGAGGGGGGCATCAGCCCCCTTCAGCCCCTTCAGCCCCTTCAGCCCCTTTTAGCCCTGAGGGGTCCAGCCCTCTCAGAAGGGGCAAGCATCTTGTTTACTGCTACAGCAAGTAATTGATCCCAGATGCATTACCAGTATGCAACGTGGCTCGACGCTCCTTGCAGTTTAGTGTTGCAAAGTGTAGTTTAATAAAAGACAATTCATCTCTTACCTTAGCAGGACAATTAAGGAAAATCCTGCTCCCGCTTTATTACCATGGTAAAGATAGTGTACATTGTTGTCTATGCTTAAGACAGCAAGATTCAAGCATTCTGCTTTGCTTCATGGAGGAAGTGACAAGGAAGCAAAAAGTACTAGGTCAGCTTTTCCTTTATGTGCGAGAAGCAGTGACGGTGTAGGAGGCTGTGGCATCTTCAGATTACTTTTGACTCTACTGAGAGTCACACTGATGCCAGGATAACCAACAAAGAACACTGATCCAAGCGTTAGTGTCTCACAATACACAATAAACACTTAAGAGAAGTGAGATCAGCTTCTTCAGTGATAAGATTGTGAACATTAAAGACAAATCTTGTGGAACATAGTGTACCAGTGTGCGTATTGCTAGACTATGGAAGACATGGACATCCAAGGACACTTCAGCTTCTATCAAGTCGCCGATACCTGTCGAAGGTGTGAAGAACACCATAGCTCATGCTACAAGAGCAAGTTAGGTTACGAATTTCTTGTAGTATGGGGGACTGTGCAGTTCTTGAGTCGCTAGGAGTTTGTAATCAACGTATAGCCGGCATTGAGGTGCAGACTTTTGAGTCCACACAACTAAGTTTGTCAGCCATCAGTGAATGAAATATGCTGACATAACACCCCCTAGGGGCAATTTATTCTTTACATAATATGATCTATTACAGCCCATTGAGAGATGATCATGACAACAATTCAAGACCTCGTCTGCAGGGGCGGCTGTGTAGACGATTTGCTGTCTTTTATCAGCTAAGTATTCCCTATATTTAACTATATCTTAGCTGGTAAACTATTCCTCGCCAATTTTGGTCCTTCGAACCGGATAAAGGCCACACTCTGGTCCAAATATGTTGTACTACAGTGTACAAATAACCTAAGAGCCATGGTCCTTCGAAAAAGGCTGTGAAACTAGTGTTTTACAATAATTCAGTATATATGAGTCCCTCCAGACTCAAACACAGAGAATGGGCAGCCAAAAGAAAATGGGCACTTACCCATCATTCACCCAAAGAAAACGGGAGCTGGGTGACTCACCCAACAAGAAAACGGGGGAGGCACCTGGCATCCACTGCTCTCAAGCTCGAAAAACGCTGACTACAGCAACAACTCAACTGATGTTCAGTTTGTCTGAGTGTTTATACACATAGTGTTTATAATGTTTATAGACAGAAATTAAGAGACGAGACTGTGTTTAAGTTTCTTATAGATATACCTGTTATATTAAAGGACATTTATATATGTGGAAGTAATATTCACGTGTGATTTACAGTTATACAGTGACATTTATAGTGTATAGTGAATGAAGTGTATAACGTTATTTCCGATTAATCATTGTCAGGCTGACACAGCAAACTCATGACATGCAGTCTTAATATCAAGCTTGAAGCCACCCAAACATTGTTTTTCAGAGTTACAGGCATTTAGGATCACATTAGACAGTAGTCTCAGATCTCTAGGTGCTAAATATGACCTAAGACAATGTGATTGGTTTATCAGTGGTATTGTACAAGATAAGTTGTCACCACAAACTATTGAACGATTAAATATTATGTTCAATAAACGCTATTTCACTTGTGAAGAAATTAGCAATGGTTTACAAACAATAGTTTCATGCATGCAAGCAACGAGAAAAGATGAAAAATCCACAAATCTCGTGGATAATAAACCTTCAACTCAGTATAAAAAGAGTATACCTACTCCCACTAAACCACAGAATGGGAAATCCCATATAGGCATTTATCAAGCTGTGAATACAACAGACAGTAAACAAACTGAAACAAATAAACGTACTCCAAAATGCGTACTTGGTGATGGAACACATTGGGCACAGTATTGTAGTCAATACACATCAATGGAGGCACGTAAACAACGTGTTCATCAGCTGGAAAGGTGCATCAAGTGTTTAGGTGAACACAAGGAAGGAAAATGCTCACTGAAGAAGTGTTTTAAATGCAAGGGTATGCATCATACAGCATTATGCCCAAATACTTTTGCTGAACAACAGAAGACTTTCACAGAATCAGGAAGTCAAAAAGCATCAGCATTAAATGTGAGAGATAAGTTTAAAGCAACTGCTCTCCCGATAGCTGGAGTTGAGTTTTCTAATAAATTACACAAAACCAATGTGCTAACACTATTTGATCAAGGCTCACAAAGGTCCTTCATAAGAAGAACAGTGTTGCAGAAACTGAATAAACAACCCTATGCCAAAGTACAGTTAGATATAGCTGGTTTTTTCCACAATTCTGGTAAACAGACATATGACCTAGCCAGAATCACTGTTGGTCTAGGAAACAGGAAAAAGACAGTAGAAGCTGTGGTAGTAGATGATTTGCCTAAGTCTGTGCAGATCCAGGGATTAAAAGAAACAGTTGCAGCACTGAAAGCAGCTAAGGTCAAGTTAGCCTGTCCTGACATACAGACGGACACAGTTAGTCCAATTGATTTAATCATTGGAAGTGATTATTATCACTGTTTTGTGCAAAATATAGTAAGTAAACATGATGTTCACTTGCTGAAAACAGCAGGAGGCCACATGATATGTGGTCCCATTCCCTCTCAAAGTGGGAAAGAAGCTGATATTGATTCAGTGGAAAATGTACTAGTTACGAGAATAACCGCTGATCATGTACCACAGCAAAAATTATCATTACTGGAAGAAATGAATGAACCAGTTGATAAGTTGTGGGATTTAGATGCGATAGGTATTGATGTAAATAAACCAAGCCCACAAAAGTCTCAGACTTATAACCAATATTTGGACACTGTCAAATATAAAGATGGACAGTATTGGGTTAGGTTACCATGGAAATTAAATCCACCACATCTGCCTAGCAATTATCGCATGGCTTTCGGACAGATGAAAGCACAAATACATGAGCTCAGGAAGAATCCAGAGCTACTGACTGTCTATGATAATATCATACAAGAACAGTTGGACAATAAATTCATTGAGGAAGTAGTCGAAGATAAGTTGAAGACAGAAGCTCATTATCTCCCGCACCATGGAGTCAGAAAAGATTCTGAAACCAATCCACTACGTGTTGTATATAATTGCAGCGCACGTGCAAATAAAGATGTAGCAAATCTTAATGACTGTCTGATGACCGGACCCTCACTAACTGAGAAGCTTGGAGACGTGCTTATGAAATTTCGCACAAACCCATATGCCTACACGGCTGATATTTCCAAAGCTTTCTTAAGAGTAGGACTTCAAGAAATAGATAGAGATTATACTCGATTCTTGAGGCCTGAAAATCCACATGATCCTCAAAGTCCTGTGAAAACTTATCGTTTCAAATCAGTATTATTTGGTGCAACATCCTCTCCATTCTTACTAGAAGCTACTCTAAATACACATTTGAAGAAATTTGAAAGTCCCTTCAAAGAAATCTTAAAGAAAAGTTTCTATGTGGACAATCTTCAAGGTACTGAGAATAAAGAGGAGGATTTGAAATCCTTATACAGAGAAGCTAACAAGGAGATGAATGAAGCAAATATGCCTCTAAGGATGTGGAATACAAATTCAAAGCAATTAAGGGAACTTATCAAAGAAGATTTCCCTGAAACTGAAATTCCTAATTGCAACAATATGCTGGGACTAAATTGGAGCACACAGGAAGATACTTTGAGTCTCAAAAGGATAAACAATAAATCATGCAGAACACTCACTAAACGTAGTTTACTGTCAGAGGTATCTCAATGTTTTGATCCTCTAGGATTCGTCTCACCAATTACCATAAAGGGTAAAATGCTTATGCAAGATGTATTGAAACTCAAAATTGGATAGGATGAGAACTTGCCTCTAGAAATGAGTCAAGCATGGGATGAAATATCCAAGGAGTTTAAACAACTTCATCAAATTAAATTTCCTAGACAAATAGGTCAAGAGGGAAACAAGTACACATTACATGTGTTCTGTGATGCGTCAACCAGAGGTTATGGCGCTGTAGCTTACATGAGTAATGCTGAAGGAAGTACACTAATTACTTCAAAGGCCAGGGTAGCACCCTTGAAGGTCAGAACAGTGCCACATCTGGAACTGACAGCACTCTATGTAGGTATAAAACTAGCTGTCTATCTCATCAAAGTACTTGATCATCTCACTATTGAAAAAACCGTGATCTGGAGTGATAATGAAGCAGTTCTCCAGTGGTTAAGAAATAATAAGAGTAAGTTGGTCTATGTACAGAACAGAGTAGCAGAAATAACCTAACCTAACCTAGCAGAAATAAAAGAGATGCAGAGAGATAATCTCTTTCTCCACGTCTCTACCCAAGAGAATCCAGCTGACATGTTGTCACGTGGTGTCCCACTCAAGAAATTTGTGGATAAAAAATTATGGCTCCACGGACCGAACTGGCTCTCTAATGAAAATAACTGGCCTCAGCAAAAAGCTCACATTATGCCAGAAGAAACAGTCTGCTTGAACACAGCAGAAATAAGTTGTGTAAATACTGCAGACACAACAGAAATAGTCATTGATGGATCTTAATACTCATCTTTGGGTAAACTCTTAAGAGTTACAGCTCTTGACTTTGAATTCATTAAAGGAATAAAACCTGATTATGAATATCTTGAACCCATTAAATACTGGTTGAAACTAATACAGAAAGATGTTTTCTCTACAGAATATAAATTTCTAGAAACACAAGATAAATCCCCAAAGAAACCTGTCATGATTAATTCTTTAGGACTTTATCTCGACTCAGAAAAGATTATAAGATGTCGAGGAAGAATTCATAATTCTTCACTACCTAAAGAAGCCATACATCCAATATTGATCCCCAAGAATCATTGGCTAACAAAACTGATTGTGCAAAACGCCTACAGTAACGTGTTACATGGTGGGGTAGCTGACACACTTTGTCATATACGACAATCTTACTGGATACCTCAAGGTCGAAAAGTGTGAAAAAACAAACAAGGGACTGTATTACTTGTCGTCACTATGATATGCGAGTATGTCAGTAGCCAGGTCCACCTCCATATCCCTCTGAAAGAGTTTGTCTTATCACTCCATTTGAGGTGACAGGTGTAGATTACACTGGACCAATAATTTTAACCAAAACAGTTTACAAAGCTCCCATCAAGGTGTACATCTGCTTGTTCACTTGTGCTACAACTAGAGCAGTACATCTAGAAGTAGCCACTGACATGTCTGCTGAAACCTTTATCAAATTATTCAGGTTTGCAGCCAGAAGGGCATGTCCCAGACTGATGATGTCAGACAATGCAACGAACTTTGTTGCTGGTGCTGCTAATATAAGCAAGATCTTTGATCAACCAGAAGTACAACAGATGCTGAATCAACACAGTTGCCGTTGGAGATATATTCCTCCTAAATCTCCATGGCACGGCGGATTTTATGAAAGAATGATCGGCATTGTGAAACGTTGTTTAAGGAAGACTCTTCATCGTCAGCGAATAGACTTAGAAGAATTCCGTACAGTTGTGACTGAAATAGAAAATAGAGTCAACAACAGACCTCTAACTTATATTACCGATGATCTGGACAATTTAGAAGTGTTAAGTCCATCTCATTTACTCCATGGCAGAAGGCTCAAACTTGTTCCTCCCATGAATAATAAAGAAATCATAGAGGATCCTACTTATTTCGAACCTGAGCAACTCAGACGTAAATTCAAACATCTTAATAAAGTGATTGAACGTTGGGAGAAAATTTGGGGAGACGACTATTTCACCTCATTGAGAGAACACTTCTATGGAGCTGGTGTTCCAGAAAATCATAAGTCCTTAAGACCTGGTGACATAGTGATTATTGACAATGATGGCCCGAGGTCCCAATGGCCACTTGGAAAAATTGTGACCATATATCCTGATGCATATGGAATCATCAGGACAGTTGATGTTTTGAGCAAAGGTGTAGTGAATAAGCGGACAATAAATAAACTAGTTCCGTTAGAATTACACAGTGTTGAAAACAAAATTGGTGATTCTCTAGAAACCACACAGACTAAAGCTATTCAGAAAAGACAAGCAGCAGTTGTGGCGAGTGAGAAAATCAAATTAATGTTAAGTGATGAATAGTTCACCTGCAGCGAACTTCTGCCGCCCCCCAGTGTGGAGAAATTTTCTCTAGGAGGGGGGTATCAGCCCCCTTTAGCCCCCTTCAGCCCATTTCAGTCCCTTTCAGCCCTTAGGGGCCCAGCCCTCTCAGAAGGGGCAAGCATCTTGTTTACTGCTACAACAAGAAATTGATCACAGATGCGGTACCAGTATGCGACATGGTCAAGCGACCAAGGCTCCACGCAAGACTCCAGTGTTGCAAAGTGTAATTTAATAAAAGACACTCCATCTCTTACCTTAACAGGACAATTAAGGAAAATCCTGCTTCCACTTTATTACCATGGTAAAGATAGTGTACATTGTTGTCTATGCTTAATACAGCAAGATTCAAGCATTCTGCTTTGCTTCATGGAGGAAGTGACAAGGAAGCAAAAAGTACTAGGTCAGCTTTTCCTTTATATGCGAGGGGCAATGACGGAGTGGGGCGTTGTGACTACTCTACTGCGAGTCACACTGATGCCATAATAACCAACGAAGAACACTGATCCATGCATTAGTGTGAACAAAGTGTCTCACAAAACACAATAAACACTTACAGAGAAGTGTGATCAGCTTCTTCAGTGATAACATTGTGAACAATAAAGACAAATCTTGTGGAACATAGTGTACCAGTGTGCGTATTCCTAGACTACGGAAGACGTGGACATCCAAGGACACTGCAGCTTCTATCAAGTCAACGATACCTGTCGAAGGTGTGAAGAACACCATAGCTCACGCTACAAGAGCATGGTAGGTTATGAATTTCTTGTAGTATGGGGGACTGTGCAGTTCTTGAGTCGCAAGGAGTTTGTAATCAACCTATAGTCGGCAGTGAGGTGCAGACTTTTGAGTCCACACAAGTAAGTTTGTCAGCAATCTGTGAATGAAATATGCTGACATAACACCCCCTAGGGGTAATTTATTGTTTACCTAATATGATCTATTACAGCCCATTGATAGATGATCATGACAACAATTCAAGACCTCGTCTGCAGGGGCGGCTGTGTAGACGATTTGTTGTCTTTTATCAGCTAAGTATTCCCTATATTTAACTATATCTTAGCTGGTAAACCATTCCTCAACATTTATTAATGAACAGAATACATTTACAGAAAACACAAATATGAATACAATGGTACAATGCATTAAAGATCATGAATTCCCTCCAGTTCCTCCGAAGCCGAACGCGAGCCAAGTGTGCAGCAAGCATTTCCCCTCTGGATGGCCATGCTGAGGCTCTGGAACATGAATGTAGCTGCCCTTGGGTCCCTGGGGGTGTCGATGACTCTGGAACCCAATTCTTTAAGGAAACATGTGGCATTTTTTTCCCCATGATCCAAAGGTCTCTGATCCCACTGGGATAAATTGATACTTTTGACTTATGTCCCTGTACTTGTTGATCTTGTACTCCTCCCTGTGGTCAACAGCTCCTCCCTGTCGCCCCACACTGTGATGAATATAGGTGTCAGTCAGTGTGGACACACAGGTATAGTCCCATGCTAAGAGCTTGCAATTCTTCGAAGGATAGATGGTGATCTTGTCGGGTGGTTTGCTGGGTTGTGGGTATTGTTGGGTGCTAGTGATCGGGGCTCCCACTCGGCTGGGCATCCAGCTGTAGCAAGGGTTCTCTTTATGATGTCTATGACCTCATTGTGTCTTGCATGCCTGCCCTTGGTTTTGGAACAGTTAAGACCATGTAGACTATATTGGTCTGCTTGCGCTTCACTGCAAATACACGGATATTCTGTGTGAATTGGGGCAGCAAGGCACAGAGCCACTGCAATACAGAGGGTCTTAGGGTCGAGTCACTTTCCCATTGCCGATATGGGAACTGTTTGGAGGAAATCCCCGGAGTGATGTGCGCTCACAGTCTGGAGACGGGCAGTCTCCCTATCTGATGTTGCAGCTCTGAGCATGTAGGCAAGCACCTTTTCAGCGATCGGGCCATCCCAGTTTGACTGTTTGTGAGCCAGTGCTTCACTAGGGTTTGGTGCTAGTGCAGCAAGAGTCTCCCATTCAGTGATGGCACTGGTATAGCTAGGGTCCTGTGTTCCTGCTGAGTCACTGAGGTTATCAGGAAGAATTTGTCTTATCAACTCGCTTGATGCTATGGAAGAGGATAGGAAATCTGGAAGAGCAATCTGGGAGGATCTGCATACTCCCAGCCCCCCAAGCCTGACCGGAAGTGAGGCTTGCAACCACTGTCCATCTTCAAGGGAAAGAGTCAATACACTCTCTAGCACGGTCTTAATGAGAGAATCATATTCCTGGAGTTTTGAACTGTTGAAGGCTGGGGAGCATCTCAGGAAGTAGGTAAGTTTTGGGATTGACAGGCACCTGGTGAGTAGACAGAAGGCATCATGAGTCACTGTGTCTTTCATCCTGCTTTCCAACATCCGGAGGTCTGAGACTTTTTTTTTTCCTAGGATCAGATTGATGGCATTGGGCCCAAGAGGAGCCCCAAGGAGAGTGCTATTGGCTGGATCAACGACTTATGCTCCTGGTAAAATGGAGCTAATATTCTGGATCATCTGTTCATTGGTAGAAACTATTTCACATTTGGTGGGGTTTAAAGAAAGGCCCAGGCTTTCTCCCATGTCTTTAATTTTACTGATGTCCACTAGGAGAGATTCTGTTGTGCCAGCTAGGGTACCATCATCCAGAAACCAGATATTGAGCTCACTGGAGAGTGCTTCTGTGACTTCCTTGATGACCAAACAGAATAGAAAGGGGGGCAAGAGGGTCCCCATGTTGCACTCCTTCACACGAATCAATTTCATGATCCCAAACAATAGTTTGGAGGTCTCACTATAAAACTATTCTATGAAGGGATAAAGGGAAGGGAAGTTTCAATAAACTGCTTGGAGAGCAGCATCCCTTCTGACTGAGTTGAAAGCCTTGGCAAAGTCCAGTTTGACCAAGGCTTTTTCATCGGACATGTTGTTGATATACACTCGTGCTGCGTGGGCAGCTGCTTCACTGCCCTGTTGAACGCCAAAACCGAGCTGAGTTGGTTTCAGCATTGCAGCAGCCTCTAGACTCACCCTTCTTACTGCAGCCTTGGCGACTAGGCACCGAAGGGTGTTGCCCACTGCAATGGGCCTGATTCCGCCATCCTTTTTCCGGAGGGCACACAATGAGGCACCAAAGAAAAGGGGTCTCACGGCCTCTGGGACACTGCCAGCCAGGCACAGGTTGGAAAATTTGGTGAGTTCAAACAGCAGCCTCTCTGAAACATCACCAAGTTCTGGATTGATTATTTTTTTTTTTTTTTTTTTTTTCAACAAGTCGGTCGTCTCCCACCGAGGCAGGGTGACCCAAAAAAGAAAGAAAATCCCCAAAAAGAAAATACTTTCATCATTCAACACTTTCACCACACTCACACATTATCACTGCTTTTGCAGAGGTGCTCAGAATACAACAGTTTAGAAGCATATACGTATAAAGATACACAACATATCCCTCCAAACTGCCAATATCCCAAACCCCTCCTTTAAAGTGCAGGCATTGTACTTCCCATTTCCAGGACCCAAGTCCGACTATATGAAAATAACCGGTTTCCCTGAATCCCTTCACTAAATATTACCCTGCTCACACTCCAACAGATCGTCAGGTCCCAAGTATCATTCGTCTCCATTCACTACTATGTAACACGCTCATGCACGCTTGCTGGAAGTCCAAGCCCCTCGCCCACAAAACCTCCTTTACCCCCTCTTTCCAACCCTTTCGAGGACGACCCCTACCCCTCTTTCCTTCCCCTATAGATTTATATGCTTTCCATGTCATTCTACTTTGATCCATTCTCTCTAAATGACCAAACCACCTCAACAACCCCTCTTCTGCCCTCTGACTAATGCTTTTATTAACTCCACACCTTCTCCTAATTTCCACACTCCGAATTTTCTGCATAATATTTACACCACACATTGCCCTTAGACAGGACATCTCCACTGCCTCCAACCGTCTCCTCGCTGCTGCATTTACCACCCAAGCTTCACATCCATATAAGAGTGTTGGTACTACTATACTTTCATACATTCCCTTCTTTGCCTCCATAGATAACGTTTTTAGACTCCACATATACCTCAATGCACCACTCACCTATTTTCCCTCATCAATTCTATGGTTAACCTCATCCTTCATAAATCCATCCGCCGACACATCAACTCCCAAGTATCTGAAAACATTCACTTCTTCCATACTCCTCCTCCCCAATTTGATATCCAATTTTTCTTTATCTAAATCATTTGATACCCTCATCACCTTACTCTTTTCTATGTTCACTTTCAACTTCCTACCTTTACACACATTCTCAAACTCATCCACTAACCTTCGCAATTTTTCTTTAGAATCTCCCATAAGCACAGTATCATCAGCAAAAAGTAACTGTGTCAATTCCCATTTTGAATTTGATTCCCCATAATTTAATCCCACCCCTCTCCCGAACACCCTAGCATTTACTTCTTTTACAACCCCATCTATAAATATATTAAACAACCATGGTGACATTACACATCCCTGTCTAAGACCTACTTTTACCGGGAAGTGTTCTCCCTCTCTTCTACACACCCTAACCTGAGCCTCACTATCCTCATTAAAGCTCTTTACAGCATTTAGTAACTTGCCACCTATTCCATATACTTGCAACATCTGCCACATTGCTCCTCTATCCACTCTATCATATGCCTTTTCTAAATCCATAAATGCAATAAAAACTTCCCTACCTTTATCTAAATACTGTTCACATATATGCTTCAATGTAAACACTTGATCTACACATCCCCTACCCATTCTGAAGCCTCCTTGCTCATCCGCAATTCTACATTCTGTCTTACCTCTAATTCTTTCAATTATAACCCTACCGTATACTTTTCCTGGTATACTCAGTAAACTTATTCCTCTATAATTTCTACAATCTCTTTTGTCCCCTTTCCCTTTATATAAAGGGACTAGACATGCTCTCCGCCAATCCCTAGGTACCTTCCCCTCTTTCATACATTTATTAAACAAAAGTACCAACCACTCCAACACTATATCCCCCCCCTGCTTTTAACATTTCTCTCATGATCCCATCAGTTCCAGCTGATTTACCCCCTTTCATTCTACGTAATGCCTCACGTACCTCCACCACACTTACATTCTGCTCTTCTTCACTCCTAAAAGATGGTATACCTCCCTGGCCAGTGCATGAAATTACCGCCTCCCTTTCTTCCTCAACATTTAAAAGTTCCTCAAAATATTCTCGCCATCTACCTAATACCTCCCTCTCCCCATCTACTAACTCCCCTACTCTGTTTTTAACTGACAAATCCATACTTTCCCTAGGCTTTCTTAACTTGTTTAACTCACTCCAAAATTTTTTCTTATTTTCATTAAAATTTCTTGACAGTGCCTCTCCCACTCTTTCATCTGCTCTCATTTTGCACTCTCTCACCACTCTCTTCACCTTATATATATATATATATATATATATATATATATATAGTATATATATATATATATATTATATATATATATATATATATATATATATATATATATATATATATATATATGTATATATATATATATATATATATGTATATATATATATATATATATATATATAGTATATATATATAATATATTATATATATATATATATATATATATATATATATATATATATATATATATATATATATATATATATATATATATATATATATATATATATATATATATATATATATATATATATATATATATATATATATATATATATATATATATATATATATATATATATATATATATATATATATATATATATATATATATATTATTATTATCACACTGGCCGATTCCCACTAAGGCAGGGTGGCCCGAAAAAGAAAAACTTTCACCATCATTCACTCCATCACTGTCTTGCCAGAAGGGTGCTTTACACTACAGTTTTTAAACTGCAACATTAACACCCCTCCTTCAGAGTGCAGGCACTGTACTTCCCATCTCCAGGACTCAAGTCCGGCCTGCCGGTTTCCCTGAATCCCTTCATAAATGTTACTTTGCTCACACTCCAACAGCACGTCAAGTATTAAAAACCATTTGTCTCCATTCACTCCTATCAAACACGCCCACGCATGCCTGCTGGAAGTCCAAGCCCCTCGCACACAAAACCTCCTTTACCCCCTCCCTCCAACCTTTCCTAGGCCGACCCCTACCCCGCCTTCCTTCCACTACAGACTGATACACTCTTGAAGTCATTCTGTTTCGCTCCATTCTCTCTACATGTCCGAACCACCTCAACAACCCTTCCTCAGCCCTCTGGACAACAGTTTTGGTAATCCCGCACCTTCTCCTAACTTCCAAACTACGAATTCTCTGCATTATATTCACACCACACATTGCCCTCAGACATGACATCTCCACTGTCTCCAGCCTTCTCCTCGCTGCAACATTCATAACCCACGCTTCACACCCATATAAGAGCGTTGGTAAAACTATACTCTCATACATTCCCCTCTTTGCCTCCAAGGACAAAGTTCTTTGTCTCCACAGACTCCTAAGTGCACCACTCACTCTTTTTCCCTCATCAATTCTATGATTCACCTCATCTTTCATAGACCCATCCGCTGACACGTCCACTCCCAAATATCTGAATACGTTCACCTCCTCTATACTCTCTCCCTCCAATCTGATATCCAATCTTTCATCACCTAATCTTTTTGTTATCCTCATAACCTTACTCTTTCCTGTATTCACCTTTAATTTTCTTCTTTTGCACACCCTACCAAATTCATCCACCAGTCTCTGCAACTTCTCTTCAGAATCTCCCAAGACCACAGTGTCATCAGCCAAGAGCAGCTGTGACAACTCCCACTTTGTGTGTGATTCTTTATCTTTTAACTCCACGCCTCTTGTCAAGACCCTCGCATTTACTTCTCTTACAACCCCATCTATAAATATATTAAACAACCACAGTGACATCACACATCCTTGTCTAAGGCCTACTTTTACTGGGAAAAAATTTCCCTCTTTCCTACATACTCTAACTTGAGCCTCACTATCCTTGTAAAAACTCTTCACTGCTTTCAGTAACCTACCTCCTACACCATACACTTGCAACATCTGCCACATTGCCCCCCTATCCACCCTGTCATACGCCTTTTCCAAATCCATAAATGCCACAAAGACCTCTTTAGCCTTATCTAAATACTGTTCACTTATATGTTTCACTGTAAACACCTGGTCCACACACCCCCTACCTTTCCTAAAGCCTCCTTGTTCATCTGCTATCCTATTCTCCGTCTTACTCTTAATTCTTTCAATAATAACTCTACCATACACTTTACCAGGTATACTCAACAGACTTATCCCCCTATAATTTTTGCACTCTCTTTTATCCCCTTTGCCTTTATACAAAGGAACTATGCATGCTCTCTGCCAATCCCTAGGTACCTTACCCTCTTCCATACATTTATTAAATAATTGCACCAACCACTCCAAAACTATATCCCCACCTGCTTTTAACATTTCTATCTTTATCCCATCAATCCCGGCTGCCTTACCCCCTTTCATTTTACCTACTGCCTCACGAACTTCCCCCACACTCACAACTGGCTCTTCCTCACTCCTACAAGATGTTATTCCTCCTTGCCCTATACACGAAATCACAGCTTCCCTATCTTCTTCAATATTTAACAATTCCTCAAAATATTCCCTCCATCTTCCCAATACCTCTAACTCTCCATTTAATAACTCTCCTCTCCTATTTTTAACTGACAAATCCATTTGTTCTCTAGGCTTTCTTAACTTGTTAATCTCACTCCAAAACTTTTTCTTATTTTCAACAAAATTTGTTGATAACATCTCACCCACTCTCTCATTTGCTCTCTTTTTACATTGCTTCACCACTCTCTTAACCTCTCTCTTTTTCTCCATATACTCTTCCCTCCTTGCATCACTTCTACTTTGTAAAAACTTCTCATATGCTAACTTTTTCTCCCTTACTACTCTCTTTACATCATCATTCCACCAATCGCTCCTCTTCCCTCCTGCACCCACTTTCCTGTAACCACAAACTTCTGCTGAACACTCTAACACTACATTTTTAAACCTACCCCATACCTCTTCGACCCCATTGCCTATGCTCTCGTTAGCCCATCTATCCTCCAATAGCTGTTTATATCTTACCCTAACTGCCTCCTCTTTTAGTTTATAAACCTTCACCTCTCTCTTCCCTGATGCTTCTATTCTCCTTGTATCCCATCTACCTTTTACTCTCAGTGTAGCTACAACTAGAAAGTGATCTGATATATCTGTGGCCCCTCCATAAACATGTACATCCTGAAGTCTACTCAACAGTCTTTTATCTACCAATACATAATCCAACAAACTACTGTCATTTCGCCCTACATCATATCTTGTATACTTATTTATCCTCTTTTTCTTAAAATATGTATTACCTATAACTAAACCCCTTTCTATACAAAGTTCAATCAAAGGGCTCCCATTATCATTTACACCTGGCACCCCAAACTTACCTACCACACCCTCTCTAAAAGTTTCTCCTACTTTAGCATTCAGGTCCCCTACCACAATTACTCTCTCACTTGGTTCAAAGGCTCCTATACATTCACTTAACATCTCCCAAAATCTCTCTCTCTCCTCTGCATTCCTCTCTTCTCCAGGTGCATTCACGCTTATTATGACCCACTTCTCGCATCCAACCTTTACTTTAATCCACATAATTCTTGAATTTACACATTCATATTCTCTCTTCTCCTTCCACAACTGATCATTTAACATTACTGCTACCCCTTCCTTTGCTCTAACTCTCTCAGATACTCCAGATTTAATCCCATTTACTTCCCCCCACTGAAACTCTCCTACCCCCTTCAGCTTTGTTTCGCTTAGGGCCAGGACATCCAACTTTTTTTAATTCATAACATCAGCAATCATCTGTTTCTTGTCATCCGCACTACATCCACGCACATTTAAGCATCCCAGTTTTATAGTTTTTCTTCTTCTCTTTTTTAGTAAATGTCTACAGGAGAAGGGGTTACTAGCCCATTGCTCCCGGCATTTTAGTCGCCTCATACGACACGCATGGCTTACGGAGGAAAGATTCTTTTCCACTTCCCCATGGACAATAGAAGAAATAAAGAAGAACAAGAGCTATTTAGAAAAAGGAGAAAAACCTAGATGTATGTATATATATATATGCATGTGCGTGTCTGTGAAGTGTGACCAAAGTGTAAGTAGGAGTAGCAAGATATCCCTGTTATCTAGCGTGTTTATGAGACAGAAAGAGACACCAGCAATCCTACCATCATGCAAAACAGTTACAGGTTTTTGTTTCACAGTCATCTGGCAGGACGGTAGTACTTCCCTGGGTGGTTGCTGTCTACCAACCTACTACCATGGATATATATATATATATATATATATATATATATATATATATATATATATATATATATATATATATATATATATATATATATATATATATAGATATATATATATATATATATATATATATATATATATATATATATATATATATATATATATATATATATATATATATATATATATATATATATATATAGATATATATATACATACATATATATATATATATATATATATATATATATATATATATATATATATATATATATATATATATATATATATATATATATATATATATATATATATATATATATATACTCAATCCAGCACTTGGTGATGTTTCAGAGAGGCTGCTGTTTGAACTCACCAAATTTTCCAACCTGTGCCTGGCTGGTAGTGTTCCAAGCGCTTTCGTGACTACTCACATTGTCAAGGAACTATGAAAGTAATACATCAAAGGAAGGCAATTAAAGGGCTCCGACTGCACCTCACAGTCAACTCCCACAACAAAGAAACACCTGACGCGCGACAATACCGGACTCATAAGAAAAGAGGAACACTGCAGTAGGTCCGCTGGTCGAACCTAGACAGGTCCTCACGACAT